>NW_027040773.1:0-245000 GCF_037179485.1 Ochlerotatus camptorhynchus
ACTAAAAATTAACTGTCCAGAAAATTTAATTTATACTTTTTTTCTTCGGATTTTAAATATTTTGAAAATTTATATATCTAGATCTAGATATCTAAAAAATAAATATTCCTGGCAGTTAGTTTTTTGTTCCTTACTCAGAAACGGCTTGAGACAACTATGAAATTATAACCACTAACAGATCTTTTTCCAAGCGTGATTTTTCTCTATCGTGAAAAGTATCGTGGGAAACACTTTTCAGATTATATTGTAAACGGGTTGCTGAGATAATTTAATTATAAATATTTATTCTATAATAGCGGCGCCGGTGGTATAGTGGTAAGTGTGACTGCCTTCCACTCCAAAGAGTCTGGGTTTAATTCCAGTCGGCGCAATCGGATTTTTTCGGCGTCGCACAGTGGGAAAAAATCGACATAAAAGGAACAAAATTCATTATCTCTGATCAGCGCTGATTTAACCTTTGCAAATATAATCATTCTTATGGGGAAAAGTCTCAGGAATCCAGTGGAAATAGTTTCATGCTGTGCAGAATAGGGCAAGATGGGGTTTTTAGAGCTTTTTACTCAAACATGGCCAGAAGGCTACTCTCTGAGCTAGAAAAGTTTGCAGAAGTTCTTAGTGTGGATGCTGATATGATGAGAAACCTGCGTTTGGTAAGCTGTTTAGCATTGTCAAACCAATTTTTGAACAAGGACAAGTTAGCAGAGTTGTACAACATCTTAGAAGAGCAGGTATACACAGTGCTTCCGTTTATAATAAATCTACCTCCATGTACTCATAAATACAAACATTTAGCAGAATATATGGATAAGTTGGTAAGATCATTGGTTACTAATCTATGCATAATAAACAAAATAATTTCTTTTACGGTTTATTTTATATTACTACTACGTGAAGTCAACGATTTACATAGTTGAAGATGCTAATTTCAAATAACAGTGGTAATTTTTATTCGATAGATGAGGAGATGAAAGAATAGAGTTGATAGTTCCGTTAGAGTGCGGAATATGGTGCAATATGGCGGCTGCCCGGCGGGTACTTCCCAAAACTGCGAGCAGCCTAGAGGTCGCAAATCGTCACCTAGAAAGAAAATCGGCTCAGTTTCTTGAAGAGTATAGTTCAGAGAATGGAATGAACTAGATTCTTTGAAAAATCTCAAAATTTGACAAAATGGCGGTAACTAGGTAAATGACTTTTTTTCAAATGCCCGCCATTTTGTCAAATTTTGAGATTTTTCAAAGATTCTAATTCATTCCATTCTCTGAACTATACTCTTCAAGAAACTGAGCAGATTTTCTTTCTAGGTGACGATTTGCGACCTCTAGGCTGCTCGCAGTTTTGGGAAGTACCCGCCGGGCAGCCGCCATATTGGACGCCATTTTGGATTTTTGGACTTGAAAAAATTCCCAGTTGTAGAGCAAGAATGAATAAAGATTTGACAAAAAACTCAGGTCTCTAACTCTTACCAGTTCCCTGGAAAAAAAAATCCAAAGTTTAGGTCAATTGAACCGGAAATCCCTCTTAAGATCTTTTGTCATCACCTTTGCATGGGTCCCATCTCATTGCTCGATTCCGGGCAATGAGATGGCGGACTCACTAAGATGGGCGCTATGGAAGGCGATATTAACGATCGACAAATCGCCTACGATGAATTTTTCTTCATTTATCGTCAACAGTCACTCGTCAGCTGGCAGAATAAATGGAGCGAAGGGAGTTTGGAACGATGGCTATATTCGATCATCCCTAAGGTGTCGAAGAGTCCTTGGTTCAAGGGGTTGGATGTGGGTCGAGACTCCATTCGTATGTCTCGCCTCATGTCCAATCACTACTCGTTAAACGCTCACTTGTTCCGAGTTGGGCTGGGGGACAGCAATCTCTGTGAATGTGGACAAGGAGTCAGATCTGAGCTGTACGATTCTCTTCGGGCTCGAGGTAGACAACCTAATGTTCCAGTTCGGGATATTTTGGGTAGACGGGATCTGGAGTTTATGAAACTTATATATGTTTTCTTTAAGAATATTAACCTTAGATTGTAAGTTTGACTAGCCTTGTGTTAAGTTTTTGTGTTTTTCGTGTGTGTGTTTTAAATGTTTGTTTCTGTAATAATTGTATAATTACACAGCGGATACCAAATTGAATAGGAATAACTTCATGTTTTAGGAATAATGAAATACTTGTATCGTAAATCATAGCTCAAACCTCTTTCTCCCTCTCCCCATCCATAAAACTGTAAATCTCTACTAACTTCGAGACGACCGCGAGTAATCGGTTTAATTCCTTAAACTTTATTAACTCTTTAACTAATTTCTTTAACTCTGTATAACGCAAATGATACCTTGGCTCTGTAAAGTTTATTCGTTTGAGCCTGTACAAATAAATTAATACAAAAAAAAATCAGCTTACCTTTCGATGTAATCTAAAAAGTAATTTTTTTGGATCCCTAAGGTGTTTTCCTTTAAGAAGGACTATCATTGGACAGGTTTTCTTATCACTGACTACTGCCTTTTAAAAAAATATCGAAAATAAGGTAATAGGGGTTAAATTTACTAAACTGCATAGTCTGGTGATGTATGAAACCATTTTTAATGGATTCTTCAGATGTTATATAAACCACAATGAGGCATTTTTTTTAGTAATTTATACAAAATTTTAAGAAATTTGAGTAAAATGCTCCAAAAACCCCAACTTGCCCTATTCTGCACAGGACGAAGCTATTTCCACTGGATTTCTGAGGCTCTTTCCCATAAGAATGATTATATTTGCAAAAGTTAAACCAGCGCTAATCAGAGATAATTAATTTTGCACCTTTTATGTCGATTTTTTCCCACTGTGCGTCGGTAGCATTAGTACTCAGGAAAAAATGTGTTAGAATGCTTGGTTCATGAGTTATGAAATTTCGAAGTACGTGATTCATATGATCATAAACTCTATCTGTAAACGAAATTTTATAGTATTCTGTGAACCTTTGGCCCATTTAGCCCGATAATTAAAAAAATTCCCATCAGCAATGCATTGTTCCGATTTAAGAGAGCGCTGAATTCATTTACTTTTGAATGCAAAGTTGTAGGGTTAACTACCCCATTTCCGGCCTATTTAGCACAACCCGCACATAGTTTTTCTCAATCTAGCGCAGTTTAGCACCAAACGGAATGTCATTATTACTGATGGCTTTACCTTTCCGTACGTACCAAAAGATTTGATAAAGAGAAACCAATCGTTGAGATATTGTCAAAAGTCTAACACTGCTTCTTGACGCCAAACTCGGCCTACGGATTCTAAACTCGGCCTAACGCATTGAAACGCATTTGAAACGCCAATGAATTCACTTCGGCCTACCGGATGAAGATAAAAATTGATTCGGTCGGAGCGCTTCTTTTGTTTTTGGGAGTAATGAGTGCAAACATTCATATCACGCGTTCTCATTGACTTCGTTCGGTAGCTTATTAACTAAAGTATCGTACCAAACGCATAATTGACTCGTTAACTCTGAAATCATGGATTTATTTGAAGTTTTCTGCTCGATAGGCCGAAAATGGGGGATTAGGCCGAATTAGTTCTCTACCCTATATGACGCATTTCGCGCCAAATCGTATCGGAGCTGGCAGCACCCTCTCGGATTTAAATGAAACTTTCTGGATGTGTAGACCTTGCCGATTTTTTTCAAAATATATAATGGAAAAATGACAACTCCTACAAAAAAGTATTGTAAGGATGACTTTTAGGAAATTGTCCAATTTTTTGAATAAAAAAACTAAACAAAATCCACTGCACTGTACACAGAAATTTTTTTTTTTTTTTATTTAAAGTCGATTTAAAAAATGGCCAAACACTCAGAAAAATTAATGTACATTTAGGTGCTCTGAGACTGACATATACGAGCGTCAATTTTGACATGAAATGGAGTCATAACAGACGCAAATTCAGCTCAATCAAGCGTACTTTTTGACGAGTGACGAACTTTTCAGTAACGGAGCACATAATTTTACGTGACATTGCAAGATGGGCTGACTAAGGAAAAACAGTTTTTCTAACAAAAACCTTTTCATGTCTGAACTGAATTTTTTTAAGCGTGTCATTTTCATACAAAACTAAACCAGTGAAGATCATAATCATCTCAGAATTCAATGAAGCTTAATTTGCGAGTAATTTTTTTCTAATCAGCATGTGAGTTGATTATTCGAGAATTCCATATGAAAAATGCTTATATCATTTATTTATGTTGACTCAAAGTTACCAGGAACAGATATTGTTTACTAGCAACAATAAGCACTATTTACAAAGGAAAGTAATAATTTGGATCTATTTTACGTACGGTAAGTGTACCAGTTTTGACACCAGTGGTAGGGTTAATTCCCGGCCTATTAAGCACAACCCGCACTTAGTCTTTCTTAATTTAGCGCAGATTATCACCAAAAGGAATGTTATTATTACAGATGACTTACAAATTTATTTACCTTTCCATATATACCGTTAGTTCTGATAAGGGGTCGCGAAATATTTGTTTATTGTTGAAAATGCAAAACTGCTTCTGGCGGCTCAATTTGGCCTACGGATTTTCTTGGGCCTATTAGCCATTGGGATTCTTTATGGCCTATTGAACGGAAAGAAAAGTGAATTCGCATGCGCCTTTTGTACACTTCGTCTTGCAGCTATTGAATAGAAGCATCGTACAAAATTTGTGTTTAATACGATCACGCCACAATCATTTTTTTTTTGTTAATTAATTTATTTGTACATGCTCAATCGAATAAACTTTACAGAGCCAAGTTATCATTTGCGTTATACATAATTGATGTCTTAAATCTAGAGTTAAAGGAACTGAACCGATTACTCGCGGTCGTCTCGAGGTTAGTAGAGATTTACAGTTTTATGGATGGGGAGAGGGAGGAGGAGGTTTGAGTTATGATTTACGATACAAATATTTTATTATTCCTAAAACATGAACTTATTCCTATTCAATTTGGTATCCATAGTGTAATTATATAATTATTACAGAAACAAACATTAAAAAAAACACACGAACAAAACAAAAACTAAACACAAGGTTAGTCAAACTTACAATCTAAGGTTAATATTCTTAAAGAAAACATATATAAGTTTCATAAACTCCAGATCGCGTCTACCCAAAATATCCCGAACTGGAACATTAGGTTGTCTACCTCGAGCCCGAAGGGAATCGTACAGTTCAGATCTGACTCCGCGATGCTCAGCACAAGACCAAATAATGTGATCTGCGTCCTGGTAACCTTCACGCCGAAATCAGATAGATTTGATGTTTTCTGCTCGATAGGCCCAAAACAGGCGATTAAGCCGAAGTAGTGCTCTACCCTAACTATATCGTTGGGTCGAATATCTCGTTCCTTTTTTGACAATAATAACGAGTGCAAGTGAGAGGCTAAACTCGAAATTAAATAAAAAGAACTCAAATTTTTTTTACTGCGTGTTGATTTCATGCATAGATTGTCAGATGGTTTACCATAGGAGTACAGAGTTGCAGAGCCGTCGTCGGCGTCAATGGTTACTGAGCCTGTAACCACATATCTGCTTCTCTTTCATAAGAGTCAATGTCGCAAACGTAAACAATGATTTTTTTCGCGAATTTCTTTAGAATGAAAAACCACTACAATGATTGTGTAGAGGGAGAGTTCGCTATCCGATAGAATTGGTGGCTTACATGGATTAACTTTGAAATACAAAAAATAACAAAAGAAGCCATTGTTTACGGTTTCGACATAAGTACTTGTGAACGCTCACTCTCGATATCTTGAAAATTTTATTTTGACAGATCGATGGCCAACTATAGCAGTTATACCACAGTGGCAATGCAAAAAAGGGGTCAACTTTTAATCAGTTATTTTGCATGAACTGTTATGTTATGTTATATGTTATGTGCAGATATTCACACATTCAATGATTGCTTGAAATACTGTGGGACTATAACATCCAAAAAATTTTATTTCAATGTACAGCAGAAGGCATATTCTTGTGCAGCCAGCATGCCCAAATAAAAATCGATTTTTTCCATGGATCAAGGCACCGCGTGAAATTTTGTTTTGACAGCGCTCTTGTTTTCTATGTTTACCTTGCAAAAGAAGCATTCGCATCATATTGAATGCAATCCACTTAAAATCCATGTGTTTTGTGCATCAGTATTATTTAATGTGCAATGCACTTGTACCGCTGGTGGTGGAAATTGAACATGATAAATTTAAAAGCACTAGAAATTTACGTGTAAATACGTCAAACGAATGAGCCATACACTTAAAGACACTTCAATAACACGTGTGGACGCAATTGATTCATATCAATGTTCCGGTCCAAAGTACGGCGCGTGTAATTTATGGAACCCTTTCAAATTCTTTTCCGAGAATCGTCTTACATTGTATGTAGTTCCACCGGTTGTTATAAATACAATTAGAAAAAGTGCCGTCAAGCGACAAAGATTTCCGGTCCTAAGCTCCTTTACGTTATCAATTCAAACTGAATGGTATGTACACAGGTCTTGACCCAGACCTAATCCCCTTACCTGCGGGTGTTTTTTCAATTATCAGGAATCACATCATCGGCACCACTCGTGTACTTTTGAAGTGGATTTAATTGTGAAAAAAAACCACCGATGGATAGGAGCATTGCGTTGTTTGAAGAACCGAGTTACCACTGCACTGGAAAGGGTATAAACGTAGTCAACTACCCGGAACTGTAAAGAGATTATTAGATGGATCATTCAGCTGTTAACTGAACACCAAGCTCATCATTTTCACGGGTACAATTTTACATATTTCTTTTTTTAATACAGCAATTCCATTGAAAAAAGTTATAGTGAGTCTCAGAATTTCATGAAAATTGGAATAGTTCTTCCTTATCAAAAATATTAGACTCGTATTTTTTTATTCCGTAATTAGGGTGACCATTTCCGTGGTCCGAAAAATCTATTTTTTTCAAAAATGCCATAACTTCTGAACCTCTTGACCGATTTTTACGATTGACCCTTCAAATGAAAGATGTTTTAATGTAGTTTTAAGAAAAAATATGAAACACTCAGAGATTTTTGATTTTGTGTGAAAAAATACGTTACAAATGTTTTATCTTGATTTTCACTGCGATGGTCTTCAACAACAAAGATGAAGACGCAAGGTAGTTCACAATGCGTCTTCATCGAGTCACAGCAGCTGTGATTAACAAAATCTATGAGTAACTTACAAGCTGGGTGCAACATTCAGTTCAGCCTGGGGGCTGTCCATAAATCACCTAGACCAATTTTTAAACATTGCAGATCCTATCCTCGTATACTTTACTAAAATTTTAAAATATTTTTACCGAGCGTATACTTTGGCTGGACTCTCCTTTCTCGCATTGAAGTCTTCGTGGCTTTAAAACAGGCCCCAGTTTGACATTATTAATTTTGGTATCAAAATTCTGGGAGCAGTACTTAAATGCTACAAATAATGACGAGGTCGAAGAAAAATAAGTAAAACATGAAGCATTTTTTTTTTTAATTAAAATTTCACACATTTTTCTTCCGTTGAAAATGAATACCGTTTGACAATAATATACTTTTTGTTTCAAAAATTTAATTGAATTTTATTGTAATCGGATAATCTGAAAAAATCGGATTTAATTAATTGAATTTTATTGTAATTGGATTCCGAAAAAAACTGATAGTGTATTTTTGAATCTGGCTTAGAAATAGCCCATGAATAAATTTCTTGGGCCGTTGTTATATGGTGGCCTTGCAAACTCGCTTTCGTAGCATTTCGTTTCAATACTCCTCCCAAAGCATCACAAGGGCCCTTTCCATGACAAGTTTGCGAAAAAATTCCACTCGGCAGCAATGCCAAAATTTTTTTGCATGTTGCATAAATTAAAAGCGGTCATCTTATTTTTATTTTGGCTTCCTGATCCATCTGAGAAAAAGTAAATCTGTTGTAAGCCTGGCAACATACAGTTTTATGAACGCTAAACAATGCGTAAGAAATAAACGAACTGCGACATGATTATGTTTAGTGAAATCAGCAATTGCAATAAAACTAGTAAATTTCAAATCGTGCGATTCTTCGTCTTTAACATAAATAGCACAAAGGTGAATAGTAAATTGGGTGTTCGCCCAATGAAAGCCTTGAACTGCATCCTGCACAACGAAAGAATACTCGGAAAAAATCACAGATTATGATGCATTCTGTAGCTTTCAAATTGCTTTTGACGTGTTTCAAGTAATTTGGCTGTTGCTCAGCTATAAAGCTATGCGGCAATAAATTGAATAATTTTTCTAAAAGAGTATCAATAAATTCCTGTGTGTCCGTTTCAACTAAGTCCATAATGCATCTCTCTACTTGACGCCATTGTTTGATTCAACATGTCCGTTACTAAGAATAGTAATTAGTTCTGTGGCCAAAATTTACGTTCCTGAACAATTTTCGCAACACTGCAGCCAGTATTGTTCACTTGGATTTTGACAAATTATTTTTGCAAACAAATCGTGATAGGAATCAACACCATCTGGGAGTGATTGTCTGCTATGTAGTGTTTTAAAAATAAATTTAACGTTCTGATGATAAATACAAACGCATACGGTATGCGTGCCACTTGTCCCTGCCAAAATGCAGTGTTTCGGACGGTTACTAGCGAACAAAAAATACTATTATGCTATAGCTGAGTATTTCAGGCTAAAGAAAGCATCTTAATTTTTAAAATAATACATTTTTTGGCAAGTAATTTGCACGTGTGGCCGAAAGAGTAAATCTTTCGTCACTACAGGCACAATCAACAAGGAGATTTGCAAGAAAGAGGGCCTGCAGAAGCGATTGCTACCCTTCATCAAAAGCCACAAAGAAAAACCTTTGTTCTGGCCCGATTTGGCATAATGAGGAGTTTGTACAAACCCTAATGGATGGAGTTAAGCGTAACGTTCGAAAATTTTATGCAAATATCGAATAACTATGTTTTGACGTCGTGAATTTTTAAAACATATCCCGTAAATCTCAAATAAATAGCTACAATTGAAATATAATGCGAAATTTGTGTTTTGTTTAAGTTTTTATGTGTCCAGATTATTGTGGATACAGACCTTATTCTAGTGAACAATCCCTTGCATTTGAAGATCAAAATTCGAAAATATTTACGAAAAGATTTAAAACTGGGATGTGACTGAATGTAGCAGGAAGTGCACTGCAGTTTTATATGGAATTGGAAATCGAACGTGGCTTTGTCATGCAAATGTGTACTCCACGTTGCTCATCTGACACGTTTGATGTCAAGATAATTGCTTATCACTCGACAATATGACCTTATTAAAATGTTATGTTCGCAGAAAAAAAACTAATTAATTAGTAAAATAACGGCGCATGGGCTCTAAATATACCATTTTATTGTTCGAAATTTAAATATATGTATCAGAAATAATTTTACATCAAATCATAAGATAATTGACGAATTTTATCATAAAAAAATTAATCGCCTGATAGCAAATGCTTCCGGCTAATTAGATATGACAGCCATATGTATTTGATTTTAATTGACAGCCTTGACTGATACCGTAGATAGTGACCTATTTCTGCATGCAAGAAGAAAAGATTCATTATACCCCTAGGAATAGATAGGCGAGTGAATGATCAATGGTTCAAAGCTAATCAATGTTGATTAAACTAGCAACTACAGCGGTTACAAGACGGGCAAGATCGCCACCCGGGCAAGATGAGCACCATTCAAGTTAAGTTCAAATCTTATGTTTTCGTAAACTACACACACGTACTTTTTTCAACCATGGTCCAAAGATGCAACTTGCCAAAAATGATTCAAAAATATTCAATAATTTCCAAAAAATTGATGAAAATATGTCGAACTCTTTTTGTTGTTTCACTAAATACAAATTTTAATTAATGTTTCAACCTGAGGCTGGTATTTTGTTCAGACTAACTGAGGAATATAATTCTAAATATCTAAATAATATCATACAAAAACTAATTCTGCTGACTGCACGTCTTCCACCGCAGGGGAACTCATCTTGCTCAGGGGTGTTTGAAAACGGTGTAAAAAAGTAACTTTTTTAATTCATAAAAATAAAACAAAATGTAATACATTGAATTGTATCAATGCGTAGGTTCTACAACATACATAAATGATATAGGGAAGACAAAAGTTGAATATTTTAATTGCTGACTCAATGTTAAGTCAGTCGGTACATAGTTTGGAAGATAATACGATAAACGCTCTTTGCGTTCTTAAATTTTACTTTAACGATCAAGCCCAGCTGTGAAAAGTGCATTTCTATCTGAATCATTTACCAATAACAACTTTTTCTTAAAATTATACAGTTTTAACGTAGTTCCTCCTAATACCGGTTTTACTGGTTTACCGGTATTTTTTCCAATACCGGATAACCGATTTTAGAAATAAGCCTCCAGTATTGCCAACCCTTCGCACAATGCTACTCAGGGAGGTCTGAACATTTCCAACCCGAAATATTTCCTCGACCAGACTGGGAACTGAACCAGCTTGGTAATACCATAGAGGTAACTCTAAGACTAGTAGGTCCTGAAGAAACGTGCTCAACTTTTTGTCTCAGCTCTCGTACTATCTTCGGTCCCAAGCTAATCGATTAAACCCTCGAAACAGAGGAAAATCCACAAACCCCTCATTTTATCTGTCAAACTTTCATAGCGAATCAAAACAAACATTGTGTAGTACTACAATTTGGACAATAATGGGTTACGTTAATCGATTTGCTTGGGACCAATAGGCTAGTCAAGTAGTGAGCTAATTTAAAATCGTTAGTTTCGTATTGATTGTTAGTTTAACTAGTGGTTCGGGTGCCTCTTGAACCGAGCAATTAGAGACGAGTTCACGGCTTAGGAAACATAGGTCAAGCAGCCTATGATTTTCATTGGAGATCCCGTTCCGTTTCAGATGATCAGCAGTATTGTAGCAATCTAGGAGAGATGCTACTAGAGGTGTAATGTATGAGCCATTAGAGCGAGGATGAAGGAACCCTGTTACATTCGATGACCAGTTGACTGAAGCAAGATTGAAATCACCAAAAACAAGGATTTCGTCAGTCGCATTCATCTTGGATACAACCCAAGAAAGTGAACCAATGTGTTGATCGATCAACTCAGAATTGCCAAGTCGATCCGGGGGTAAATACAACACGCAAATGAATACCACTTTCAACGGTAGGGTAACAGCCACCTTCAACTGTTGGACACCTGAGCGATTAAACCTTTTATAAGGGAAGCTGCTCTATTGTTGCAATACGCTTATTTATTTATATATTTATTTGTTTATTTATTATAACCTTGATTCATCTGACAATTATTAGCCCTAATGCATTTATGTTAGAAGCGTTGGGAGCCTATTGTTGTGTATGAGACCTCCATATACAACAATAGGCTTCAAACGATTCTACCGTACGACTGTTTCCCTTACATGAACTATCGAAAACAAGAATATTTTTCAACAAGATTAAAATTATCTCTAATGCCTAATTATTCAAAACATTCACTGTTTCCACTTAAATATCGGTTTCCTCCGAGGCATCCAGCTGTCCCAGGCAGATTTGAACGATTTGCACCCGGGTCAAGTCCAATGCCATGTACAACAGCTTCACTCCTTGGTCCAAACATTCCTCATAGCGTTGCTTCAGTGCATTCAAGTCCTTTTCAAACTCTTCAACATGGTCCAACAGTTCACTGGCAATGAATGATGGATCCTCGGATAATTCCTCCATCCTGGCGTTCAATTTTGCGATAATGCTCTCCGGGTCCCGAAAAATGTTCTCATCTTCGAAAACATCAAACAATGCCGACACGGGGTGAAGTATTTCCCCGCCCTGTATCAAATCGTAGAACCTACCCAACGTATCGTTAAACGAATTATCCACCTGAACCATACAGTTGGTGTAGGAGATACCCGCTAGGTTTACATTCAGATCGGCACTCGAGCGGATTAATTCCAAACAACCGGAATTGACCGTTGCCGGCTGAGAGGCAATTAAACCGTGCACCTGACGTTCCTCGTCGATTGCTGCAATGACAAACTTTTCCTTGGTTTCAATCACATCCGAATGCAGTTGATATACCAAGCTGGAGCTGTTAAGCTTCGCTTCGGAAAGTTGATTAACGACGTAGTCCTGGAGCTGTTTGTACAACGGTTGCAGCTCTCGCATGGTTTCTATTACTTGAAGCGCATTTTCGCGTTGGCCGTAGGCAGTGGCAAAAATTGCCAAAAGAGCTATCGATTTGAGAAACATGTTTACTGTTAGTGGAAAAAAAGATACTTCACTTGCTTAACGAAAAGATTTAAAACTGGGATGCGACTGAATGTAGTAGGAAGTGCACTGCAGTTTTATATGGAATTGGAAATCGAACGTGGCTTTGTCATGCAAATGTGCATTCCACGGTGCTCATCTGACATGTTTGATGTCAAGATTATTGCTTATCACTCGACAAGATGACCTTATTAAAATTATTTGTTCGCAGGAAAAAAAAAATGACTAATTAATTAGTAAATCAACGGCCTATGGGCTCTAAATGTACCCTTTTATTATTCGAAATTTAAATATATGTATCTGAAATTATTTTACATGATATCATAAGAAGCAGAATTCATAGTTTAATTGACGAATTTTATCATAAAAAAATTAATCAGCTGATAACAAATGCTTCCGACTAATTAGATATGGCAGCCATATGAATTTGATTTTAATTGACAGCCGTGACTGATACCGTAGATAGTGACCTATTTCAGCATGGAGTGGCATTGTAAGAAAAGATTCATTATACCCCTAGGATAAGATGTGCGAGTGAATCATCAATGGTGCGAATTTTATCAATGTTGAATAAACTAGCAAGTAGTTTCATATTTAATATACCTATATAGCGGAAATGGATGAAATGTCGGCCTAAATGCCCCTAATGTGGGCCCATACATAAATTCAGCAATCGACTAAATTTTCGATAGCGACCAAAACTATCCATTAGTTCCGTCCCAGTGACGCGTTCATTTAGATATAATTGATAAATAGCAGATTTTTAGCGATGGACGCAATCTTAGATCCATAGGCCAACATTAGAGCCTTTTCCCCTATATGGTGGATTTCCAGTGGTGTCTTAAGTAGCATTAATTTTTTTTTTTTTCGATTGCAGTCGAATTTTGCTCATTTGGCTCTCGTTAGTTGGGCTGTATGTAGCCCACCTAAGTTAATCGAAGTCAAACGTCCCTTCTGACAGTGCTTATTCCATTTCGAGGGGTTCATGGATGGTCAATTTACATAGTCGCTAAACGATTTTGATGATAATAAACAATCAACCAATTTTTAGCTTTGCCAGCTCAGTCCAACCAGCCCAACAAAGACTTTCACTAAATGGCAATGGGTTTAGCACAACGAGCGAAAGTTGACTATATTACAAATTCCCCGGGTAACCATCAAACCTGTTAATATCGATAAGGGCCCTTTTTGCAATATAAGGCTGATATACGGCTTAAGTTTTTATATCAGCCTTATATCCGCATTATATAGCACGTTTTACATTAGCCGGTTACTTGGGCATATCACTGTCCTTACCGCACTCCGTAGGTGGCGAGGTTAGCATTCGCTAACTAAAAATTATAGAGAGGTCGGGGAAATTGCGTTTACTGCATTGGTTCTAGCGAAGCTGCTATAACAATATTTTAATTTATAAATATGAATATATGTTTTGTATCCGTTCTTTGATATCTCGAAGATTTGAAACACTAAATTGGGTTTCAAACTCTAAAAATGGTTTTTAAACTTCAAAAACCGTTTTAGGCACGCAACATTGAATTATTGTGCCAAAATGGGCTTCAAGAAGACTATGTTTATAAACATCTTAAAAACATGAATATGGCATCAACAATTTTAAATTTGCTCCAAAAATGGTATGTAATGAAAATTGCATTACAATCTTAAAAGAGTAATATACATCGCCCTTAATCGCTAGAATGACAGTAAGGCTCTAGATAAGTCTCAGGAAGTTCCAAGCTGTAGTATAATAAAGACTTTCTTCATATCAGATGTCATAATATATTATTGCATGGGAGAGGCAAGTTAAATTGACCTCTTTCGATTCAAATGGTCCAAATTTGCAGGAAATGTTTAATTTAATCTAAATTTAAAAAATACCAATTTTTGCGACGATCGATGCACCCCTCCAGGGGAGCATTTCAAATTTTCGTGATTTTATAATAAAGCACTACTTTCTTTTATCAGTATCTACGGAACATATAAAGCTACAATTTACATTATAGACTATGAGAAAATTAAACAAAGAATCTAAATATGAATTTGTTATTAATGTACAGTGGCTACCCACTGCTCAAGAACCTTCCAACTCCGGGTAAAGTAAAAATGCTGGAGCTCCTCAAAGACGCCAAGGATAACGGTATCCATACGGAGTTGGTTTCCCTGGACTTTGCGAAAGCTTTCAACCGTACATGGATGCCCTTGGTGTTGAAACAACTCGTCATCTGGGGCCTTAGGGGCCATATCATCCATTTCGTCCGAAATTTCATGACTGGCAGATCCTTCCGAGTAGGTAATACCGAATCCCGCACTTTCTGCAAGGAAACTGGCGTTCTTCAAGGTTCAGTGATCGCTGTCACCATTTTCCTGATAGCCATGAACAGTGTCTTCGAGCGGTTACCAGCGAACATCTACATCTTCGTGTACGCAGACGATGTGCTAATCGTAGTCACAGGTCAAACTCCGTGACGAACGAGGATCAGGCTGCTTCGAAAGGCTTTCAGTTGTATGCTGGAAAGAGCGCAAGGTACCACGTTTGCCAGTGCCGACATCGGGTCTGCGGATCTTCCATAAAGATCGGTTATTAAGTTGAAGAAAACTGTGAAACTGCTGGGGTTGTCATTGACCGCTTGCTGAGTTTTGACAAGCACCTTCAAGGGGTCAATGCCAGCTGTCGCAGCAGGATCAACCTCACAATCTCCCGTCCCCACCGCTCCAACAACAGAGAAGAACGTTTCTCCAGTCTCCGGGGGACAGAGTTCTCCATACAATCGCCAACGCAGAGCTCCCTCCAGTGACTAAGATTCACTGATACGGAGATAAGAGTTGGCAATCTCACGCACCAAACATCAACAGCCCGATAAAGGAGAAGTTCAGAGCCCGAGACAATTTCGTAGCTCTTAGGAGGTCGGTATCACAGCTAAACGGATTGCACCCCAACTACATGCATTGCTACACGAACGGGTCAAGATCGAGAACTGAAGTCGGAATGGAATCGCTGGTGACATTTCCCCAATGAGTAGAAGTCTGCCGAAACAATGTTCGGTGTTCTAGGCAGAATTCTTCTTGCGGTCACGGTTCCTGCGGATCGTCCAATCCTGATCCTGTTGGACTCCCACAGTGTTATTCAGGCCCTTTCGTCGTAGGTTCCGGTCCATCCCTGGATCCATGGCATCCTGAAGATTGCGCCACCAAATACTACCTACGCATGGATGCCCGGACCCTATGCGATCCCAAGGAACATCGAGGTGGACAACCTAACCGGGTCAGGCCTATTTGGTCCTCGATACTCGCACAAGGTGCTCTTGCAGGACGCGCAGAGATGTATCGCTTGCACAGTGCGGACAGCGTGGAAAACGGAATGATCCCGTGCCAGACTTCATTTCATTAGAAAATACAAAGGCGACATCGAAAAGTGGACGGACCTTGAGAACCTGCGAGACCAGCTGATTTTTTCCAGGCTCTTGAATGGAATACGCCATAATCTCACGAGATTCCAGCGAACGATCCTTCAGGAATACCTGTGAAATTTGCCATATTCCTTCGACGATGGAGCACGTGCTATGCGTATGCCCAAAATTTGAGTATCTTCGATGCCTCAACGGTCTGCCCGCCAGCGTACGGGACATACTAGGAGACGTGCCCTCAACCCAAGATTTTTGAAGGCGACGAAACTATATTTCAGGATTTAGCACCATCGACTCATTCGGCCGTCGGGGCATCCCTGCTGGACGGGGGCTCCCACGGACCTCATACAGTGGAGCTATATTTTGTTATTGATTCTTTTTTTTTTCTTAATTTGTACCTTTTTAGTCTGTCTTTTTCGTTTGCTGTTTACTGTGTTATTTTAGTGTAGATAATGAAATGCTGAAGTAGCATTATATTCAAGCAATGCAGCTGGGGAGTCTCTTTATAAGGCTTTCCACCTTTTACGTAGATGAACTAGAATATAAGAAAAAAATCAATTTTATTATCTAAGCAGGAAACTCAATTTTTCTCGTCTACTTTTTCGAATGTTTTTTGAAGCAAGGAAACATGAAAATATTTTAAAAATAGTTTACAGTGTTGTCAAATTTATTTATTTATTTTTTCCTTTGATTTGTTTTCCGTCGATCTTGTTTTCCGTGCTGAGCACCAATGCTACCGACGCCAGAGAGGCAGCTCCCATACCTGGACCCTACCATCGACCCATCAACTCATGAACCGGGGACCAACGGCTTTACTTCCCTTCCGAAGGAAGGCGTGATCAGAGATGTTATGCCTCAGAACATCCCGGCGGCGCCGACTGGGATTGAGCCCAGGCCTGCTGGGGTTAGAGGTAATCACACCACCGGAGCCACTAGCTGTCAAATTTAGGTGTATTATTTCAACTACAAACGTTCATAGATTTTTGTGCGGATATATTTGATCGTCTCTAACAGTCTTTTTTACATATAAGATAGATTAAACAAAAATGTTAAAAGTATAGTTACTGTAATATTGAGTTTTGGTATAAAAATGTAAAACATGACAGGAAGGAGTTCAATCACTTTCCAGACTTTTTCTTTCGAATGATTTACATAATTGGAGAGGATAATCTTCTGTGTCAGCGTTTTGGCTGGTGGCGCTACGCCATCCGGAAGAATTTTCGTTTGAATTATTTCCAAATGTATATAGTCCAGTTCAGTTTTTACGTATTTAGTAACCGTGTTGTGCCAGTGTTAGTGATTTAGACCGTGAAATCAGCATGGAAAGAAAAGATTCCCATTGGTTAAACCCTGTTAAGCCGTGCCGTTCTTTTCTGGATACTAATTTGGTGAGCCCGTTCCTTAATTTTTGTGGTAATTCTATCGTAAATATTTTTTTTAAATCATTAAATACGCGTCAATCAAATTTTGCGCTACTGTTTTATAGAAAGTTTCAGTACATTATCAGCATCGATACTGTACCGGAGCGGGGCTTATTGTAAGCAAAATCTTCGGAAACATGCGATCTTGAAATGGGCTAATGGGTATACGGTAAAGCTATCACCTTCGAACTCCAGAGTTCAAACTTTTTGCAGTCATAAAAAAATGGTTACAGGTAGATTTTATGGCCAATTGTTTTGTTCTTTAGTTTCAATAGTTGGACTAGGCAATGATCCAATTTTATCAGAATATAGTTTTGTCATAGAAAAAGGTTGTGTTAGATCATGTTCGTAAAACAAATTCATGAAAGAAGGATACATATGTGGTAATATAGTAACAGGTTTCCTAATGACTACTGACTACTGATATTAGGCAGAATATAATTTTTCAACAAACACGTGTCGGTCGAATTAGGATTTATCCCAGGCTACTATTGTAGAAAAACGTAATTGATAGATATTGGGCGGAACGCGTCGGAATGTTTAGAAAAATAGGGCGCACGCTTGATCCGGTTTAAGATACATTGTTGACTGCTTTCGGGAACGTGATTTCATTTTAATAACTTGTTTACTTGTTTAACCATTGAACGTCGCGTGAAAGTGGAACTTAATGAAGGCATCAGTGCTTTTTCGTAACTTTTAGTTTTCGGATTAGAAAAATCATCGGTTGCAGGCCAGTGTTACCGATTTATATTGGATAATCCAAAGCTATGTTGATCATTATAACATTAAATTTTGAATAACAAATGATAAGACAATCTTATTCAAATGTCGTAATAATACCTCTGACCAAGGAAAAATGATTTATATAGTTTTCATAAAAGTTGACGATACAAATACTAATGAGGAAAGGAATTCCGCATTTCCTTTTCCCAAGTCCTTTTCCTCTCCTTCCCTTTCCTTCTTCTCTTTTCAGAAAGCGAGTAATGGCGCTATAACCATATGCCATATAGGGCTAGGACAAGAGTTAGTGCTCAGGTCCCAACCGCTAGAAGAAAATGGTAGCGAGCAAGGGCGCTATAACCTAGGCGAATACAGCATTCCCTCCGTATAGGTTACGTCCGCACACCGCTCTCTGTTGTCCGTCGACTGAGGTCGGCTGGATCGATTGAGGGATGGCAGTGGGTGGGCGGTGCCGTCAACGCTTGTACGGAGGGAGGATTGTACGCTCGAACACAAGGGGTAAATACCTGTGTTCCATCCCAGGAGATCGGACAACCAAGGAGTGTACATTAACTTTCTTAGCTCTGTCACTCCCAACGATTTATATAGCCTATTTTCAAATCCTGCATACGGAGCGGTTGGTACGGTATGTCCCCGCTCTTTGATTACCTGTGGATTAAATGTTAACCACTGTCTATACTTATTAAGTAGACATGGTAAACATTCACTTCCACAAAAATTAACTAAACGCTACACAGTAGGCCTGGCCGCTTTATTGTTTGTTTCACATCCTTGATGTGCAGCAGGCATTAATAATGACAAGAAAAATGATAGATGTATCATTTTCCAGGATTCTTTCAAGTACTGGCTGTGTATGTGTAGACTAGACTAGACTAGACTAGAATGATTTACATAATTGGAGAGGCTTACTTTCATCTCCTCATCTATAGTATACAATGTCCACTATAAGTCTGATATTTGACGTTAAGCATCTCCAACTATGAAAATCTTTAACTTCACGCATGAAGTAATAAAAACATGATTAACTCATTTTTGATAAAAACTATTATACTTCAGGTTTTTCAACCTTTATCTCCGGTGCCCAGAACGCACTGCAAATTTCGAATGCTTCCAAATACATCCAAGCCGGTTAGTAATTCACGGTACTGTGGCATTTTAAAGTTGGGCAACATTTGCTAGTCTCGTTTATGTCGATTATGGTTAACTACCGCTGATATTTCCTTCCTATATTCTGGAATTCCTTTTCTGCTGATAATATTGTGTACGAAAATCAAACATTGTTCATTCATTCATACCAGCCGTCTGATCGTTATCTAGATAATAGTACCCACGCGCTGAAAGTACCTACTTTAAGGCAATCTTATGAATCGGAAATAAATAAATAAATTATGACGCACGCGTTGCTTATCAAGCCTCCTGACTGTACTGAGCAGTTCCACGCCAACTGACGGATCGATTTTATTTTTCCCTCTCCGAGTTCCATGAAACTTCGCATAATTTTTCACTAGGGGCAATAAACCAAGTTTGTGCCGTCAGCCATTTTGACTCACGCCTAATTTTTCAAAATGGTATATTCGATATTTTTCAATAAATCATAGCACGAAAACGGTTCATCTGATCTAATCTACTTCTTCTTCTTCTTCTTCGAGCCGCCCCCCCCCTTCGATTGTGGTTTTAATTTTAAGAACAATAATAGAAACATTCCAAGGAAATTGAACTATGAATGTCGAGGATAGTTCTAACAAAATATAGAGAAACATTTCTAAGGAATTCTTAGGGTTATTCCAAGGATAATCTAATCACAGACAAACAGACGTAACTCTTTGAAAAAGTTTTTGTTGAAAACATAGTATCTTGAAACATAGGACCTCAGTAACGACATTTCTCAGGTTTCTCGCGGAAAACAAGCTTGCTCGCTAACTCGCAAACAATATTGCATATAAGTTCTATAGAATGTATGGAAACGTCAAAGTGATCCGATGCCAGCGCTGCGGCGAGTAGTTCGCGGAACTGATGATATTCAAATCAACCGTTAAATGCGTGAACGAAGATAAACAATGAAGTGTTACGTCTGTTTGTCTGTAATCTAATGATATTCTTTAAAAAATTCCAAAGAAGAGTTCCAAGGAAATTATGAGTGTTTCATAGAAAATTTTCAATAATATTATGGTGTATAGAAAATTAATTTTTTTTTTCTTCCATAAACAATTGCGAGATCCTGGACATTAGCCTTTAGATGTTTTAAGGGCTGAACGCAATGACAGCGGCAAACGCGCAATGTTCTAAAATTGCGCTAAACGCTGTACCGCTGCCGCTTTGCCGCATTCCTACCCACAATGCATATGCGCGCAAAATCTATTTATTTTTCCTCTTCTGCTGCATGCTGTACGTAAACAAACCACGAAAATGGGATAATTTTGATTGTAGTTTTGAGTTTGGGCGACTGACTTAATGGGCCGACTAATTTCGGATTGAGAAAAACACGTAAAACACCGTAATACAGCACATAATCAGACCGCTTGTATTAATAGCTTTTAACTGGGTAGCTTTAGGTACCCAGAACATGTCCAGATGCGGCCATCATTTTTCTGACTACTTACTTACTACCTTGGATGATTATTTGGTTCACGTCTTGAAGTTTCTGGTTAATTCAAAATTACAAAAAAATACATCTGAAAACATTGAGCACTTCTCAGGTTGCCGCTCAACCACACCGCGTTTTTCCAAAATGTTGAAAAAAACGCGTTTTAGTACAATGCCGCTTTTGCCGCAACGCGCTCATTGTGGGTTGTCAAACGGATTTCAGTGTATTGGAAAATATGCGCATGCCGCTATGCCGCTGCCATAATGTTCAGCCCTTTACTTGGGTGTTGAATATAAACAGACAGAACTTATTTAAAAAGAAAACAGATTAAGGCAAGTTATTTTTATCGCTAGTGGCCGTCCATATACTACGTGCGTATTGTAGGATGGGGGATGTTTGAGTGTATATGGACTTGTACTGATAATTATCCATGCAGCGGTAGAAAGGGTAAACATTTCTGGCATCTTTCATCAAATTTCAACGTAGTTTGTGAACAGTCCCTAATCGAAAAGTTTAGGATTATATACACTGAAAAAAGTTTTCACTTAGTTTCTATTAGGAACGCACATAGTATTTTTCCAAAAACAAAAACAATGATTTTTACCTGAATATCACATAGCATTAGAAATTCTATATGAGAAATCATATAGATTTCATTGGACACATAATGTTCATGTGATTTAGTAGTGCAATTTCCAATTATGGGATCACATGAAAGTTATGTGAAATTCACATGGATATTTTCCACTGGTTATGTGATTTATTTTATGAGTGTAGTCTATAGTGAAGATGATGTTATGATATATTATATGGATAAAAACTCTATGTTACACAATATAAAAAAATACCATTGTTGGTAATTGAAAAAAATTAGTTCCATCAAAATCATCTTACGCAAATCCAAAAAGGACCGTCCATAAAAAACAGTGTATTAAAAACAATCCACCAAACAACTCTTACTAATTCTACTTAGCTACTAAATTAATGCAACCCCTTCCAACCCCTTGAACATAATAACTGTTTATGTTTGATATTATTATCACCATGCTCCTCCATATCGGTCTTTTTTCATAACAGATGCGTAGCTTTTCTGCCTAAAAAATAGATTTTACTTCCATTTCATCAGCTCTTGTCCGATTTATATTTAATATTTTTCAATCGATCAAGAATTGGTTCAAATTGAATTTGTTTATTGGTTAAGCATAGTTCATGCTGAGTATTAAACAAATTTAAGAAATACGTGGGGTTAGGACTATTGTTTAGAAATACAAGATTTCTTTTAATATTTTTTATAAATTACAAAAATAACCACAACTTTAAAAACGTAAAATTAGAATCAATTTTTGATAGATTGGAAACTGTTTCATCACTCACTTCCTTGGGGAAGTAAAGCCGTTGATCCCCGGTTCATGCGTTGATGGGTCGATAGGCAAGGTCCAGGTCCAGAAGCGCTTGCGTCATCGAGGCAACGGTGATCTCGACGGGAACGACGCGCAAGGTTCGAGGTGCAAAACTCGAACGCTGCGCTGCGCGATTGACAGGAAGCGCTGCCTTCCTACTGCTACTGCTGCTGCTGCTACCTTCTTACCCGCCGTCCGAAGCGAAAATGAGTTGAGGCACTTTTTTTTGACTTTAAATGATCTTTATTTCTTGTATTTGTTTGGTTTACATGTACACGCAAACCAAAAATCTATTATTGTCGCGCTTATGTTTAATTCTCATTTGGTGACGGTCGAAGCAACTCCGCCCATAAGGATTATACACAGGTGTGTAACTTTGATAGTATTTTATGGCAGCGGCTTGAGGAGCGAATCCTGGATAAAGAGCCGCCGTGTGTTAAATCAATGGGCGCAGTCGTACCATAGAGGTAACTCTAAGACCACTGGGTCCCGAAGAAAATCATTATTATTTTTGGCTCACTCAGGCTGTGTTCCATTTGGTGAATTTTTACTTAAATTTGACAGATGGAAAATTTTCAAATAAACCTGCTATTCCAGCAGACTTATTTCTGACAGACAAGGAATAAATTTTGACAGACGCTTTCTCGAAAATCGGCCGATCAACAACAGAGGGATTTTCGAACATCTTAATTTATTTTCGAAGTGTCAAATCTAAGTGAAAATTTTCCAAATGGAACACAGCCTCAGTACCAGAACAACGGTCCCAAGCAGTCCCAAGCTATTTCACTCACCCCTGCATGTTCTGCATGAATCCACACACCCCTGATGTTATCTTTCAAACTTTCATAGCGAATCAAAACAAACATAGTGTAGTAATAGAATTTCAACTAGAATAGGGTACGTTAATCGTTTGCTTGGGACCAATAGGCTACTAAAGTGGTGAGCCAATTTAAAATCGTTAGTTTCGTATTGATTGTTGGTCGTACGGCCATAAACAGAAAACAGATGGTATAATCCCTTTTTGAGAAATTATCCTGCCACACACAATACAATGAATGTTAGTTCCATTTCCTATCATCCTCTGTTCATGAACATCGCAGCGAATGTTAGAAGTTGACCTTGCAGGCGATGTAATGGTTTTTTGCCTTTTCTATTTCGTGTTCTATCTGTGCTTTCACCTACACAAGCAAGCATTTGCCTTGATTTTTATGTATAACATGGTAGAACCAACAATCAATACGAAACTAACGATTTTAAATTGGCTAACCACTTTAGTAGCCTATTGGTCCCAAGCAAACGATTAACGTACCCTATTCTAGTTGAAATTCTATTACTACACTATGTTTGTTTTGATTCGCTATGAAAGTTTGACAGATAACATCAGGGGTGTGTGGATTCATGCAGAACATGCAGGGGTGAGTGAAATAGCTTGGGACTGCTTGGGACCGTTGTTCTGGTACTGAGTGAGCCAAAAATAATAATGATTTTCTTCGGGACCCAGTGGTCTTAGAGTTACCTCTATGGTAGAACGACGCACACCCTTGCCTCGAATCTCTCCAGTGATGAGTTGAGGCACAAAAGTAGCGCTGTTTTATAACTTTCAGATTGAAGCAGCACGATGTGCAACCAAATGGTATTAGATTATGACGACTGGGTTTGGGGATAACGTTTATTTCATGAAAACAGTGATAAAATTACCACTTTTTATTTGTAAATTTTTCAACAGTTTTTTTTTATAGAAAATTGAAAAAGCATTTATGGTAGCAGATTATGAAAATTCCTTTCGATTGGTGCATTTGGATTTTAATTTCATCTGTAAATGACAAAGTTATAAGCGATCAAAACCTTACACCTTTTAGTGGCGGTCGCAATTTTAGATTTTCGATTTACCCCCAGTACCTTCCCGTAAGACGTAGTCTACGCCAAAAACTGTTTTTTTTTTACTTCCTAACTAAATACTTAATAAATGCTCTTAAACAGTCAACTAAAGAGATAGATAAATGCAGCTAAATTGAGCAAAGTTGCCAAAAATAATATTTTCTACAATTTTGCTCAATAATGCAACTACCTATAACCGAAGACATCATATCAAGAAGACTGGCAACTTTGCCAGAATCCAAGCGACAGATACAATAGCGCTGCGCTTGAGTGAAAGTGGAAGCAACGCATAGAAAAATGAACAGATGCGCAAACCTTTCTTCTGAGGATGTAATCTTTGCTATCAAATTCGTTCGAAGTATTTACCTTTGAGCGGCAGATGACGCGATTGTTCCTGTCTCATAGCGTTCGTATGAGAAAATGGAAGAGTTTCCAGTCTTCTTGATTTGTTGTCTGCGCTATAACCTCAAATAAAAAGTTAGAATTTGGATTTGGATTCAAATAAGGACCACTCTAACCGGCTTTTTGCTTAAACGAAGCATGATATGATAACAAAACAAGTTTTCTCAAGACGCTTAGTATCTAAAATGACCAAGAACGGAGAAAACAATTTTTTCCTGCTAAATTGGCGATTCGGACCATAGTGCATTGGGGCTCCAAACCATACTTCTCAGGTGATTCGTATTGAGCGTGTGCAGAAATCTTTCATTTGCTTTGCTCTTTGGCATCGACCATGGAATGAACCTGTTCATCTCCCCGATTATTCGGGACGATGTCGACTAATTGATTTGGAACTACTCTCGACACGCTTGCAACGGCTGGTTGTATTGGACATTCTCAAGAATAACGTGGATTACTCGGACCTTCTCCTGCAAATACCTCTCAACGTGAGTTGTGGCACTCTGTACTCGTTACTGTTCCAGAACATAGACGTGTTATGCCTATAACAATCCGCTCAGTTCCTGCCTCAGAGCCTTCAACAACGTCGTGTAATGTTTTCGATTTTAATGTATCCAAAACTTATTTTAAACATAGGATTAAAAACGATACAATACTAGCTAAGACGATGAACAACTAAACAAAAAACGTATGAGCCATTGAAAAGGGAACTGGTACTCAAGTGAGCTAACGATTTCTGATGCTTCCATGGTTACAATTGATTAACTACAAATATGTGGGCAATTATAAATTATCGAATGCTGATAATCGTTTTTTTTCTGTCTGGAACAGTTGACATGATGCAGGAAAAAACTGACCATTGTTTACATAGTCGTATATTGTAATCCGTCTGATCCTAATCTTTGCTCCAGACAATACGCATACCGTGCGATATCTGAGCATTTTTGTATCGTGTGATATCATTATCACGGGAAATCTAAAATATTTTCGTCTAACAATACTGCGGTGTCCGGATTAGATTTCGGCGATACGTTTGTATATACACAGCAAAAAATAATTTTGATATCACGTCAAAGTGGATGCACTACAATCATGTCGAAAATATGGTGTAATATTACTTGCTAAAAAGGACAAAATTATCATTAATACAATGCATGAACTGACATTACGCTGCTTTTACTGCATTTGTTTATTTATGTGGTCATAAAAATTACATGAAATTTTCGACATGATTGTAGTGCATCCACTTTGATGTGATATCAAAATTATTTTTTTGCTGTGTATTATGAGGGTGATTCTGCTTCAATTATGTTTCCTTTAGGAAGAGTAAGCAGAGTAGCGCCTGATAATATTAAAATGTCAATTTGTGTTTGTTTGTAACAAACGATCTAGATTTATGTAGGGAAATTTACATATTCTCGTCAGTCTAAGCAGCGTGCATGCTTCTTTTTACAATGTTGTCTCGTTATCATGCACACAACTGAAGACCTTGTTTGTTTACATTCTTTTGCTGCCTGCTGATTTATGTATTCCAATCGACCTAATTGTTCAAAATTGTCTATAATCGTTTTTTCAACGCTCTAAACTTCCCAGGTGAGTGTGACAATTATTGGCAGCTTCTTTTTCTTCGGCAGCCTTTCAATTTGATTTACGTGTAACCCAATTGTCCTATTATCGGCACCTCTAAATAAGCTGCATTATGTAAAAATCTGGCATGACAAATTTGTTTAGACATCAAAATGTAATCAGTTTGTAACTGATTAACCAAGGAATCGTTTGAATACATCTAACAAGATGTTCTGCTGTACAATTACCGCTTGAAAATTGGTTGCCAAGAATAGTCGTAGGTGCCAAAGCCAAAATTTACCCTATTATATGTCATTGCAACTGACTTTATTTCTTCATCAAATGTTGAATGGAGAAAAGCCTCTTTGAGCTGAGCCATTTTAATATGTGCCATCAGACTCAAAGAGGTGTTCAAACTCGATATTTTGCACAAACAGTACAAATGGCAGCTATGGAAAGGTAATTTTATAACTGAAACAGTTTCATCGAAATAAATTGCCTAGCCAGACGGTCAAAGTCTGATTAGATTGTTACGATTTCATTCATAAATATTTTGACTTCTCGCACCTTACATCCGTTTCGCTGAAGGTACGTATATAGCCTACGCGTTTCTAATGTCTGCGCGATTAATTTTGGCAGATAAAGGTAAACGCGATAAATTCGGATTTGTAATTGTGACACAAATCAGTTCAAATAGTTTAAATATCCATCCACCAGAAGCAAACCATCATTAGCCAGTGACATCTTGAGCAGTCAAATACATCGTGTAGTGCTTTGAAAATAAATTAATTTGAAATGAAGCATTTTGCCATCGTAGCCGTAGTTCTGCTGGGACTAAGTGTAAGAATGAGTCTCTACGTTGATGTTCAGAATCGTTTATCAGTTAATATTTCTTACAGGCCGTACATGCGGCTCGTCCATCATCGGAAAAAGTTCTCGAAGAGATCGAGAAGATACGACCACACTACCAGGAGATCCAGGATTTCGTAATCCACACGGTTAGTGATGCTCGGTTGAACAGCTCGGAACAACTTGCCAAATTCCATTCGGATGTTCTCGTGGTAAAGCAAACATTTGTGGTAGATGCCATCAAGAAGGAGGATGCTCTACTGTTTCAGGTAGACAATCAACCATCAACGGTGGACACATCTTGTCTTTCATTCATAAAGACCTTGGTGGACAGTATCATGAATCTGGCTGGCTCGGGATTCTCTACCTGCGTCACTAAAACTAGTGACAATTTGGAAAAGGAGGTTTCTGCTTTCTACGCATTGCTACAGGATGATGAAATGGAGTACATTGGCATCGGTTTGTTGAACCTTTTCAAGGATGAGAACATCTTCTATTCTCCTGAGTCAATTCTATACAAACTGCAATCGAAGTCCGGTGCAATGGAAGGCTACCCAGAACACGTGCGGGATAATCTGTATCGTACAGGCAACAACTTCGGATCAAATTTGGAATCACTGGAAATGGCCTACATCGGATGTATGACCGACAGTGAACAAATGCTGAAGGATGGTTTCTCTATGGCTCGGAGTCACATGGATTTGACTTGCCGAGCTGTGCAGATCCCGGTACCCAGTACTTCACTACCCGACGTCGTGCCAGAAACTGCACCAGCATGGTTGGACTCTGCAGCTATCCAGCAATTCCGTAATCGATTTGGACTGTAAATTATACGTTGGTTGAACACTTATCATAATAAAGGAATGCTGTACAATAAGAATCACTATTAAGTCAACTGGATCTACGTCTTTGGGGAGATACTGGATACCGGGGGAGGGGTCACATTTTCTTAAATGTTTATACTCTCTGTGCTCGTCATACTGTTTATGTGTAATTCCTAGACAGGTATTAATATTTGCGACATTCCAAATCGTTATCTGTGCAAAATTACATAAAAAAGCTTGTTAACAAGAAAATAAAAACCATGGCCAAAATGTGATGTTCTACAATTGTTTGTTTCCATTAAGTATTTCAAAAATTTACTTTTTTATAAGCCTTGTTTAAAAAATATTGAAAATATACTTTTTGAGATATTTTAGTTCCTACCAATTATGTTTAATTTTTACTTACTTTTTACTCACAGCTTTGGTGCTACAATTTATTGAAAATTGTTAAAGATGCCATTAAAAAAAACATGATCCAAAATGGTCGGTATTTTGCAAAAATGTGAATGATTGCCCATAACACACAATTATGCAACGTTTTATGACAATAGGAGAATGTCAAGCCAACAAAAAAAATTGAAAACCAAAAATTGATATTACAATTGTACCCGTCCACGTGACCAATTAAACCACAAGAAAGGGGATCTAATATCCTTTCCAACAAATTTAAAACATTATAAAATCCGTTTAAAATTAACGAAGATATTACAAAAATAGTGACAAATGAGATTTTGATCTAGTTCTTGCAGAGTTAAGAGTGATATGCGAGCAGTCGATCGGATCGGACGTATTTTTTATTCATCCCAAGCCCCACCCGCTATCATTTGAATAAATTGTAGATTTTTTGTTCTTGATTTGTTGGTGCAGGGATATATTTAAAAGGTAACAGAAGAGATACATGCTATCCAACACATTATGTTGTGCCTACTTTTTTCTCAGTGTACCGCAGCTGTGCCGGCAGTGTCGAGAGTGTCAGTCATCAGACCAACATTGTGTGCTAGCAAATAACGGCATGCTTGGCAACGCAGCCAATTTGACAGTTCAAATGTATTGTTTTGAAGGTGAAGGAACAACACCAGGCTTGTTTCCACTCACTTGCTATAAAACATTAGGGGTATTCACAAAGCGCATCATAAACGTATACACTCTCGTAAATGCGTAAACTTCCATTACACTCCGATGGACCCTGGTATTTTTTCGATAGTGTATAGGTTTACAATGCGCATAGTGAATTATGAAATCATTAGAAGTTATAATGATAATTTATACTAGTAAGATACAAGAAGAGGTTGTAAAGGATGTGTTTGATTCGTAAAACCTGTCAATGCTGCTTTCTTCTTCTTCTTCTTCTTCTTTCCTTTATTTAACGTCGGTCTCTGTTCCGCAATCTAGTGCCAATCACCGACGGACATCGATTGCCATCCTTTGACGGCAATCGAATGTGCAAGGAAGGCAGCTTCCACACCTACGTAGGATATCACACCCAACAACACATGGGCCGGGACCAACGGCTTTACTTTCCTTCCGAAGGACGTGACCAGAGATTTTTATGCCTCAGAAAAATCCCACCGACCTCGGCTGGGATTGAACCCAGACCCATTGGGGTGAGAAGGCAGTCGCGCTTACCACTACGCCACCAGCGCCGGCTAAATGCTGCTTTCAGAGCATCACAATTTGCAATTTTGTGATTCGTGAGCGCTCACTCTGAATGAACGCTCACGAATCATAGAATCGATTACTGTGACGCTCTGGAAGTGAAATTGATAGATTTTATGTGTCGAACACTTGCTGTACAACCTCTTCTTGTAACCTACTAGTACAAAATATCATTACAACATTTAACAATTTCAAAATTCCAAACACCCAGTTTTTATAGCAATTGAGTACACAGCTAAAAAAAGTAGTGTAAATTTCCGTTACTATGATGCACATAAATGGAGCGTCATATATCATACAAGTTTAGATTATAGATCGTGTAAATTTATGAGACATGTCATTCAATATTCCATATATTGTATGCAACTGTCCACTTTTGTTAGCAACATTTCTTGCAAGCTGCTAGTTTACGTGAAAAGGAAGTTTACATGTATGAATGTTTGCATGCATGGATGTTTACATCGCCAGTAAAATTCAGAATTTTTTGGTGTGTAGAAGCAACCCTGAACAACACAACCAAGCAGTAAAATCAAAACCAAGTCGGTGAAACGCCCTACGTCGAACAGGTGGAAAATAATTTAATTTTTTTCTATTCGGCCCAAGCTGTACTCGTGGCTGGGACTGGTCAAGAGTTTGTAGAAGGAAGCCACCCACTGGCTGATGGACTTTCTGTGCTCGGATATTGCGAATCAAATTCCCGTCCAAATACAGCTGGGAACATTAATCGGAACCTAGTGATAAATCGCCACCACCCGTTCCTCCTTACTTTGAGGAGAGTATTTACTTATACGCTTCCCTAATAAAAATAACCATAAAAGAGAGCTTAACGACGTGTCGGGGTATCATCCAAACCATTTGTGGGATAGTTTACCCATCCGGGATACAGTTTGTTTATGGTATTTGTTCATTAGGGTTGTTGTTCTTCCGCTGCGCTGGGCAAACGGGTAAGTCTGACAGCCACCATATATGAGAATGAATAATTCAAAATTATTATTTGTTATTTAATATAATCATGGAAAACACATTTTGTTGCTGAACATCACGACTAACTAATTGCTCGATTCCGGGCAATGAGAAGGCGGAGTCGCTTGCAAAGGTGGGCGCTATGGAAGGCGATATTTACGATCGACAAATCGCCTTCGACGAATTTTTCTTCATTTATCGTCAACAGTCACTCGCCAGCTGGCAAAATAAATGGAGTGAAGGGAGTTTGGGACGATGGTTATATTCAATCATCCCTAAGGTGTCGAAGTGTCCTTGGTTCAAAGGTTTGGAGGTGGGTCGAGACTTCATTCGTGTGATGTCTCGCCTCATGTCCAATCACTATTCGCTAAGCGCTCACTTGTTCCGTGTTGGGCTGGGGGACAGTAATCTCTGTGAATGTGGACAAGGTTACCAGGACGCAGATCACATTATTTGGTCATGTGCTGAGCACCGTGGAGTCAGATCCGAGTTGTACGATTCCCTTCGGGCTCGAGGTAGACAACCTAATGTTCCAGTTCGGGATATTTTGGCTAGACGCGATCTGGAGTTTATGCAACTCATATATGTTTTCTTGAAGAATATTAACCATAGATTGTAAATTTGATTAACCTTGTGTTTAGTTTGTATTTTGTATGTGTGTGTGTTTTTTTTTTTGTAAATTTGTTTCTGTAATAATTGTATAATTACAGAGTTGATATAACGTCGATAGGATTAAGTATATGTTTTAGAAATAGTGAAATTTTTGAATCATAAATCATATTCCAAATCTCCTTTTCCCTCTCCCGATCCAAACAATTGTCATCCACTAACCTCGAGAAGACCGCGAGTAATCGGTTCAAATCCTTTAATTTTAGATTTAAGACATTTATAATGTATAAAGAAAATGGCTCTGTAAAGTTTATTCGATTGTGCCTGTACAAATAAAATAATTAACAAAAAAAATCACGACTAACATTTGAAAATGGTCTAAAATGTTGATTTTTCATAATTATTATGTTTTAAATTCACATTAACTTAAGAACGGCTGGACTAAGGAAAAAAAGTTTATGAAATTTTTTTTATCAAAAATTATGTGTATATCTAAATAAATTATTATTTTTCTAAGAAATGTGCAATTTCTTTATATTTTCCAAATGAATAAAAATAACAAATTGAGCATTTTTCAGCTTACATTTTTGAACCAATTTAAGAGCTTAACTTCAGATTTTCTCTTACAAAAAAAAATATAAAAATTGAAGGCAGTTGTTTTGAGAAAATCAACGTTTTATTTTTTTTACTATGAATTTACATACTTTTTCTTTCAATGTATATTTTTCTCAAAGAACGTTTAATTACCTACAGCTTCTTTTCAGTTGTCATTTTGATCAAATAAATAAAACTCATGTTATGATTTTTTTGAAAAAATAAAATCAATTTTATTAATACGCCTTTTTAAAAATTTACTCTGGAGAAAAAATATCATATACATCTAGATAGAGCTGGAATAAGGGCGAACAGCTTTTGTAAACAATGACTTATATCGATGATTTCAAGGAATTTAAATTGTTAGTTTCCACCGGTTGGTATAAGGTTGATGTTTTGACAAATATGTATAAATGAAACACATGAATAAAATAATTAATTTTCGTTTGGTGCCTAATTTGGGCCCATACATAAATTCAGCAATCGACTAAATTTTCAATAGCACCCCAATTACGATCCACGACCAAGCCATTCCAACCAGGAAAACAGTTCGCGTCCTCGGCGTACTGATCGACCGAACGCTCTCCTTCGACCAGCATTTCCAACAGGTCAAAAAGGAATGCCGCAGTAGACTCAACCTTAACGACTTAAAACGATCTCTAGGCCTCACCGATCCAACAACCGCGATGTTCGGTTCCGGGTGGCGCGAGCCATCATCGGCAGTAGGTTGCTTTACGGGACGGAAATTAATTGTATCGCCTCCGAGAAGCTGGTTAGAACCCTAGCACCTGTCTACAACAGTTACATCCGCATCATATCTGGTCTCCTGCCATCCACTCTAGCAGACTCCGCATGCATCGAAGCGGGTCTTCTTCCTTTCCGGTTCTGCTTAAACGCAAATATTACCACAAAAGCCGCCGCCTTTTCCGCCAAGACCTCCGGACAATAGGATCTTTTTCCTCGACGAGGGGAACAGTGTCCTCCGTACGGCCGCCGACATCGACCTCCCCCAGTGGCCAAAGTCCATTGGCATGGAGAGAAAGGTTGGCACTCTTCACGAATCCAATTAGACAATCGGACCAAGAACCGCTTCAAAGCAGGGGATGCATCCGTGATTCTGCGCAGATCGGTCGCCGAGTTACTTGGGTCCAATTATGCCGACCACGTACACCGGTACACCGACGGCTCCCGATCGATAAAAGGAGTAGGTATCGGGATTTTCGGAGACGGTATTGCTGAAAACAGCAGTCTTCCTCCACAGTGCTCGGTTTTCTCGGCCGAGGCTGCAGCGATCTTTCGTGCCGCTACGATGCCAGCCAACAAACCGATACTTATATTAACCGACTCACACAGCGTCGTTCAAACGATCACCTCGGAAGCACCAAAACACCTATGGATTCAGACGATTATCAAGTACGCCCCACCGAACACCGTGTGCACATGGATTCCGGGACACTGCGGAGTGCCAGGTAACGAGTCTGCTGATCACCTTGCCGGAGCCGGGACATCGGGTCCCAGACTCACCAGCAAGGTACCCCTATAGGACGTTAGACGGTAGATCATGCGGACCATTCGAGCGGCATGGGTTCCGCAACAGAACTGCCTTCATCCGAAAAGTCAAAGGGTCAACTGGACCATGTAGCGAACTGGACAACCTGAGGGATCAACGCGTGATTTCGCGGCTTCGGACCGGGCACACCAAACTCTACTATAACTACTATAACTGCCGTTCCGCAGAAGCTGCATCATCTGCGGGGTACCCTACACCGTCGAACACATCCTGTGCAACTGCCCGGAGTTCCAAAATCTTCGGGAGTCGCTCTGCCTAACTTCCAGCATCAGAGATCTGCTCGGGAATGATACTCGGCAGCACTAGTAACCTTTTTAAAAGAAGCCAAAATCTACCACTTGGTATAGCAGGAATTTCTTTCGGCCGTCGGTACATCTCAGCTGGATGGATTTCCCCTATTGAACCCATGCCAGTTGCGCTCTGTTTTGTTTGGATTAATCGTTTGTAGCTTGTCTTAAATAATTTTGTTTTATGTTGTTCCTCTGTTTCATTATTTTATATATTGTTATTTTTTTCCATATAAGTTGACGAGCCAGCAACCAAAGTTATTTACAAAATGTTAATATACCATGTATTTAGAGGTTACTCACTCTGAGCCCTCTCCTTTCTCCAGAGATAAACTAACCATAGGCTAAAAATCTCCTAAAAAAAGGTGATGAAACAGAAACAGTAGTAATAGGCTGGAAGAAGCTAGCTGTCTAATAATTAGATAAATGAACTCATTCGTTATTGTTCGGTTATCTAAACCAGAACGTTGGAACCCGTTGATTGTTTTAAGGACAGGAAGGCAAAAGAGAAGATTGTCCTTTTCTTGGAATCGGCGAATTACTACCCAGTTCGTTACGTAACTATAGCGCGGGAAGCTTGGATGAAGCTCACCAAAGCGTTCGAGGAAACAGGCTTGACGCGGATATTTGGTTTGTTTTAATAAGGATTGACCTGGAATTGTGCGGAACTGTTTTTGTTGTCCTTCTACTGGCAGGACTGCCTGAGAGGTATCAGCCTATTGTCATGGCTCTCAAGAATTCTGGGTTGGCTATTAAGGGTGAGTCGATCAGGATCATTTTGCTGTAGGAAGAGTCGTTCCCAAGTGAAAAACAGCATTTGTTGCGAAGAGTAAGTTTAGAGAAAAAACGGAAGTTCCCCCTAGCAACTGGAAACTAAAGAGGAATCAAAGAGTGCAAAGTGTCGGAAATGCAGTGAATTTGGCTACATAGCGATGTTCTGTCCGGAAAACCGATGCATTTTGTACGGTACTGTCGCTGATTCAAGGTCCAGAAACGAATCAGTAGTACCACAAACGAAGTGACAGACGACTAACTGGCGAAGAAATCCATTAAAATAATGTGGTTCACTGTAATAGAATTTTCTTGGAAGCTTGTGCCATCATCCACCAGATGGGTTAGTTTTTTTGTTTTGATTTGAACAAAGTTGATTTTGTGTACAATGATTCTTTGACTGTATGACTTTGAGTGTATCATTTTGTCATTTTTTTATGCATTTCAGTTTTGAGTAGAGTGAAAGAGATAGAACCAAAACATTCTAATACATTTGGTGAAAATGCTAGTACAATCCAGTAGTAGTGTTGCCATGTGGTACAATCCAGTAGTAGTGGTGTTGCCATGTGGTACACTGAAAAATTGAAATAGCAGGTTAGTTACCAAAGTTTTCGAGCCGCTCCGTCTGTCACTTCGTTTGTGGTAGTACCTCGATTCTGGAGCAACCCGGCATATGACAAGGGATCTGGAGCTTCTCAAGGACATACGTAAGTCAAATGGGATATTTGTTGTACAGCACTTGTTCGCTAACTGGGCGTTCTTTAACTGGGCGTTCGTTAACTGGGCGTTCGTTAACTGGGATGTAGCGTAGCCCAGTTAAAAAACAGTTATACGAATAGAGCTAATATACTACAGAGGAAGAATAGCGCTGGTGTTCCCTTTGTTCCAATGTTGAATAATACCAGGTACAGAACTGTCAAACTGCATAGTTTTTTCTCGCTTTGACAGTTGTGTCCCTATTAGATGTAAGGAAAAGATGTTTCGACAGCGACGGCAGCGCTATTCTTCCTCTATAGTTTATTAGCTCTATTGTTATACGTCAAAAATAGACGTCACATTTAGTTCGACAATTGGTTAAGGGTTTTCGAATGGATATAAATATTATTTTCATTTCACATCGATAACAAACTTTACACTGTTTCAATTCAATGCACGTGAATTTTTTTTAACGTCGATGGAACAATCAATTGAAGTTCCCCTCAATGTTTTCTGACGTTTGACAAGCCAGCTCAGTTAGCGAGTGGAATTCGCGCGTTAGCGAACAAGTACTGTAGCCAACAAGGAAACGATGAAAATCGAAGCAGGTGGACCGGCCATTCTGTATCCTGTGTGCCAGAAGCATGAAGATGGAATTCCTGTTCACGGCATGCAGTTCATACCGAATCTATCGACAAACCTGTTGTTGTCCAGAAGAAATGGACATTATGGCGCATGATTGTGCGATTACAGCGCACTTCTTCTGTTTCGTATAACGTTTAGAACAATAATGTGGAAATCGGCCAGCACGACCATTATATTGAACAGCACTGTAAAACCAACACGAAACAGGAAAGTAAACAATGAGGACCCAGCGTTTTACGAAACGAAAACAGTAAACCAGCCACACCTTCAATTGAATTTAAGCGTACTAGTCCTTCAAAATCTGTTCCCAAGTTGACTCAAGGTCAAGATTTTCATTCATAAATAATTTTGAATGACTTCACGTACCTAACATCCGCCATGCGGACGTAATTAAGCCGTCGCGTTTCTACTAAGCAAAGATTTATCACCGTATGGATTTCTGCGGGATTAATTTTGGCAGATAAAGGTAAACGCGATAAAATCGGTTTTGCGGCTGTTTGTGGCATAAATCAGTTAAAAGTATAAAAATTGCAACCCACCAGTAGCACACCATCACTAGAGATTGGAAGCCAGGGCAGTCATATACATCGTGTAAATCAAGAAGAGCCTTGAAAATAAATTGATTTGAAATGAAGACTTTTGCCATTGTAGCCGTAGTTCTGCTGGGACTAAGTGTAAGAATGAGTTTTTTTTTATTGATGTTCGGATTTGCTTACCAGGTAATATTTCTTACAGGCCGTACAAGCGGCTCGTCCATCATCGGAAAAAGTTCTCGAAGAGATCGAGAAAGTGCGACCTCGCTACAAGGAGATTCAGGACTTTGTAATCCGCACGATTAGTGATGCCCGGTTGAAAAGCTCGGAACAACTTGCCAAATTCCATTCGGATGTTCTCTTGGTAAAGCAAACATTTGTGATAGATGCCATCAAGAAGGAGGATGCTCTACTGTTCCAGGTAAACAATCAACCATCAACGGTGGATACATCTTGCCTTTCGTTCATCAAGACCTTGGCTGACAGTTTTATGAATCTGTCAGGAACGGGATTCTCCACCTGCATCACTGAAGCCAGTGATAGTTTGGAAAAAGTCATTTCTGCTTTCTACGCATTGCTGCAGCAAGATGAAACGGAATACATTGGCATCGGTTTGTTGAATGTTTTCAAGGGTGAGAACATCTTCTATTCTCCCGAGTCACTTATGTACAAGCTGCAACAAAAGGCCGTATCAATGGAAGGCTACCCTGCATACCTGGAGGATGATTTGATGAAAACAATCAACAACTTGGGTTCAAACCTGGAATCGCTGGAAATGGCCTACATTGGATGTATGAGCACCAGTGAACAAATGCTGAAGGATGGTTTCACAATGGCACAAAGTCACATGAGTTTGACTTGCCGAGCTGTGCAGGTCCCGGTACCCAGTACTCCACAAACCGAAGTTGTACCAGACAGCAATCCCGCGGTGGCCTCGTTGGATCCTGAAGCTATCAGACGATTCCTTGAACGATTTGGCCTGTAAATTTAACGATGGTTAAACATTTGACAAAATAAAAAAATATCTATGCTGTCTATCTATGACTCACTATCAAGCCTCCACCAATACTCAATACAGTAATGGCCCGATTCTGTCAGCCCATCAGACTTATGTCTTTCAATAATTTCACATAACTATAATTCCAAATCTCTCGCATTCATTGCTGTGCCACCATATTTTTCTATTTTCCGATTTTTTAAAACAAGTTGCACCATTTATTGTTTTGCTGTGTGTGCAGTTTATTTTCTTATGCGAAGTTCTTTGGTTTATAATTTAACTAGAACTTTGAAACGCGTTGATGAATTTTGATAAAATTTTCACCAGTCAATAAACGAAAATATTGTTAACAGGTTCTGACTCCGATCACTAGTGATATAATTTCAATCAGGCTTTAAACTTGATAATATTCGATAGGTTTTGGTTTATAGTGGAACGAAGCACGACGCCCTTGTTGATGCTAGGCGTCAAGTAATTAAGGAAGCACCAACTCTGCAAACGATCCACAATCAGTTGCAAATCTTTCCAATCAGCGATCCTATTGATGAGCATGTACATGTTCATGTCGTCAGCATATAATAGTCAGGTGGCAGTAGCCGAGAAAGATTTATAATAAACAACGAAAACAATAGCGGTCTTAATGTACTTTCATAGCGAACGTCAGAGGTGTCCGTAAATACTTAAGATTAGGAAGCGCCAATCTTAACACAAAGCGAGTGGTCCGGGAGATAAGATGTGAACACTGAACCAAACTCTGATGACGGTAAGCTTCAACTTGGATTATCTTTTAAAACAGGCCTTCACTGAAGGATCTGCCTGATGTTTGTTAAGGTTCGTATTTATTAGCACTGATATCGACATCAACACCGCCGAAAAATTGGTGATCGGGATGTAATCCGAAGATAATGCCTGGTGGAACTTGTCACCATGAGTAAGACCTGTAATTCGTGATTCAATAAGTTTAAAAAGTCCATTAATGGTTGCTTTACAGTACTTTTATTAAAACTTCAAAGTTACAGCATTAGATGGTTACATTTCTCCAGTTCGAACGAAATCTCGATCCTTCCTCTTGATGGAGCCCATCAGCGACCCGATCACAGTCAATTTTGCCCGCATTTGCTGGATGTCCTTGACTACCCACCGCTTCGTCGAAGTCTTCTTCTTCTTCTCCGCATTTCAAGCTTATTGCATATCGCATATTAGCTTATTGCGTGCTCTCAACTTAGTGTCCTAGATACACTTCCACAGTTATTAATTGAGAGCTTTCGATGCCTGTACCATTTTTGCATTGGTATAATTGTGTGGCAAGTCCAATCATACTTCTATGCCCAGGGAAGTCGAGAAATTTTCCAACCCGAAAAATTCCTAGACCGGATCGGGAATTGAACCCAGCCACCTCCAGCATGGTCTTGCTTTGTAGCTGCGCATTTACCGACTGAGCTAAGGGAGGCCCCAAGTCGCTCCTTTGAAATCATTAGCTTGGGGACAAAATCGATCTTGTTGGCAGCATACTACACGAGAACCATCTTGGTGTAGGGCATCTGGGCAAACCGGGCCAAAAGATGACTTTGCCCCTATGCTTGAGGATGAATGGCAATATACGCTTTTTCAGGCATTCTTCGATGTAAACGTGGGATGTCATCGTCGAGGATGTGACTAATGGTTTCATTGTCAGGCCACAATCGTGATTGAAATGTGATGCCGTATATGGATTAAGTTTTTCAGAAAAATAAATAAATGCGGCAAACATATCACATGATTTTATGACGCTGCTACGGTGAAATGGTACCACTGCCTTGCCAAAGCCGATATCCTACGTCAAAAAAGTAAAATTATATATGGCCTCTATTTGAGGTCGGCAATGTTGTTATCATCAAAGCCGTACTTAAAAATCTGAATTCCGTCACAACCTTTCTGCTACACCAGCCGCGACGGTAACATTCTTTGTAGGTACAGTTGCTAAGCTCAATCATTTTATCGCAGCAAAAATAACTTTAGTGGTCTAGAGGTGGAGAGAATTCCAAAGGTATTCGAAAATAAATATTTTGGATTTAATTTATCATCCGACTGACCAGTCCTTTCCGATGCTTGATTTTTAGCTTATGGATATTAAATTTTGGATATAATAGTAAAATTGAAACATACTTTAATTGGGATACTGTGCGCAGCATACCGATTTTGCAACGCAAGGGTATTGCAAATAAAAAATACTATTTTATGTGAATCTTGTTGAATAAGGCTGATAGCATATTCAAATAAATTTCAACAATCGAAGGAAAAACATTTGATTTTTCTCTGAAGAATATTTTATATTTTATTTATTAAGATTTTAATGCTTATTACAATTACCGTGTAAGCACCATATCGTGAACAGTTCCATATTCTGAGCGACAAGACATACTTTAAATGCTTGAACATTAATGACCATCGTTCAACTTTGAAGTAGCGTTATTTTTCTTTACCTATGCTATGTACGACCTTTTATAACTGTAAGGCGCTTAAAATGATTAGAAAGTGTTTCTCTACCTCTGTTACTTTGTGTACATGAAGTTTTAAGTTAAAGAGCTCGTCAGCAAAGAAAGTCATGGAAGTCGACAACCGTTTCGGAAAATAAGGAGAACCGCATTGTAGTTTGAATTTAACGACCAACAAAAGCTCAACTTCCCGGCTAAATATTGCGGATCTTAGGAAAAAATTCCATCCGGCGGCTACCGTAGAGTTCTACCGCAACTGTCAAAGTTCTACCGCCAGTATGAAAATTAGCTGAATATGTGTGCATTGACAAGATTGAAGCCTTGTTTATTTGACAGCTGCGGTTAAACTTCTTCCTCGAATTATCTTCGCTTTTTAAATGTTGAATAATTATCCATCCAGATTTATTTAATAAAAGTACTTAAATGTTCAGTCTACACGGCTATAAGACATATTTTTTAAATAGCAAAATTGTTTTCATTCAGATCCGGTTGCATTGAGATCATTTTAACCGTTCAGAATATGGTGCATGCACGGTAACAACAAAACAATTATATCGCTTGAATCTGACGGTACCCAGTTAGTCCCCAAGATCCAGTAGACTTGGTAGTGGATTACACTGTACAGCATAATGCCTTTATTTTGATCAAACTATCGCTAAACTTACAGTCCAAATCGCTCACGGAATCGTCTGACCGCTTCAGCCTTCAACGGTCCACCTTCCGGCACAACTATGGTCTCTACCGCATCAACGTCAGAACCATGGCTAGAGGATACCGGGACCTGCACAGCTCGGCAAGTCAAACTCATGTGATTTTGTGCCATAGTGAAACCATCCTTAAGCATTTGTTCACTGGTGGTCATACATCCAATGTAGGCCATTTCCAGCGATTCCAGGTTTGATCCCAAGTTGTTAACTGTTTTTATCAAATCATCCTCCAGGTATGCAGGGTAGCCTTCCATTGATACGGCTTTTTGTTGCAGTTTGTATAGAATCGACTCGGGAGAATAGAAGATGTTCTCACCCTTGAAAACGTCTAACAAACCGATGCCAATGTATTCCGTTTCATCTAGCTGCAGCAATGCGTAGAAAGCAGAAATGACTTTTTCCAAACTATCACTGGCCTCAGTGATGCAGGTGGAGAATCCCGTTCCTGACAGATTCATGACACTGTCAGCCAAAGTCTTGATGAACGAAAGGCAAGATGTATCCACCGTTGATGGTTGATTGTCTACTTGGAACAGTAGAGCATCCTCCTTCTTGATGGCATCTATCACAAATGTTTGCTTTACCAAGAGAACATCCGAATGGAATTTGGCAAGTTGTTCCGAGCTTTTGAACCGGGCATCACTAATCGTGTGGATTACGAAGTCCTGGATCTGCTTGAAGCGCGGTCGCACCCTCTCGATCTCTTCGAGAACTTTTTCCGATAAAGGACGAGCCGCATGTACGGCCTGTAAGAAATATTGGCTGGTAAGCAAATGTGAACATCAATAAAGAGAATTATTCTTACACTTAGTCCCAGCAGGAATGCGGCTACAATGGCAAAACTCTTCATATCAATCCAACTTTGTTTTTCAAGGCTTTTCGTAATTTACACGATGTATTTGACTGCACTAATTTTCACTCATAAGTGATGGTTTGCTACTGGTGGGTGGCAATTTTTATACTTTTTAACAACAAGCAAAAATTAATTTTATCGCGTTTACCAATATCTGACGAAATTAATCCCGCAGAAATTCAAGCCCCCTGGTGATAAATCATTGCTTGGTAGGAATGGTAGGGGTAGGCGGGGCATAGTGGGCATGTTAAGCATTTCACCATACATCTAATAAAGTAAGCAATATAATTGTACATTTGCAGCGTTAATTCTTGGAAAGGTATCTTATTATCATAAACTGACCGTTGAAATGTGAAAAAAATGAACGAGATGAAAAACCACATGTTTTTGGAACGTGTGAAATTGTGAATCTAAGATACCAGGTGGGGCAGCCACGTTTTGTACAAATTGATTGTTTCATGTATACTCTTGAAAGGTTAAACCTTTGTCCAAATGTCTACGAGGTATTAGTGGATTGAGGGGTAGAATACATTCCGGAAACCCCTGAGCCAGTCTTTGCCAGCCAGTTGACTCTCGACGTTTAACGGGTGCTGTATTTTATTCCGAACCGCCACCTGAAAAGCCAAGCTGCGGATGTCTTGAACAGTTATTCCGTAACAGGAAACTTCCAGCTTTAGGATATGCGACACCAGTTCATTTTCCTCAGCGTCCAAAAAAAACAGTAGCAAATGATCCGATATGCTTTTGGTGGAGTCACCGAAATAACGTAACGTCCTAGAGTTGTACGTGGACCCCAATACTCACGAGACGTTTGATTCACGGATTCCCCACGGTTTACTGCTTCCACTGTCCTTTGACCACTTTTACAGAACTGAACTCTTCTTGTAATTGCGGACAATATTACCGACACTTGCGATACGCATCAAAACAAAAACAAACCACTGCTAAATTCGTGAGGTTACTTTCTTTTCTCTGCTCACTCTACCCATCCGACGGTTGCTCACTATGTCCCACTAGAGTGATGCAAAATTTGAAATTTTCGCTCCACAATACTTAAACGATTCCAAATCGGATCCTGACTAACCTCTCAAAATTTGAACCCATTTGGTGAGAAACTGAGATGGCACAAACCAATTGAAGTTTGTATGGGAATTACTATGGTAAAACCAAGATTTTTGTTCATGTCTATTTAATAATTCACCATATTTGTCTGCATCAAAAGTTTTCAACTGTACTTGTAGGAAATTTTCCCAGCTACAACTTTGCTCAAGACTACTTTTTAATTAAATGCAAGGATCGAAGGTTATCAACGGTTCAATGCACTGATGTCTTATGATCATGCTCAATAAACTGGTCAGCAGGCAACATTGGCGTTTCTGGGGCGTTGAATAGGACACACAAATCATGGCTACTATGTCACACTTAGGGCAGTGACAAGGCCTATACCAACAGCAGCGTTTGACAGTATGCAGCATGTCCCGGGCTCAAATAATTTATTTTGCTGTGCTGGGCCCGCTGTCACGGTATAACATGTAGCCTACGCGCCTGCCACTGGGCTAGTCACACTGCAAAACACAGTGTTGCCTACAGAGCAGCTGCTTGATTATGTCATAAGTTTACCAATCTCTTAAATAATTAATAACTTTTTCTTGTCTCGTTTTACATAGAAACAATCTTGAGCAAAGTTGTAGCTGAGAAAATGTTCTATAAGAATGGCTATCGAACTGTTCCGCAGCTCAATATGGAAAAAGACTAGAAGGCAATGAACAAAAAGTTGAGATTTCCCATAGTAATTTACATGTAAACTTCAAATGGTTTGTGCGAAGTCTGTTTCTAACCAAATGAGTTGTAACTTTGAGAGGCTAATCAGGACCCGATTTGAAACCATTTAAGCACTGTGGAGCAAAAAAGCCAAATTTTGCATCAGTCTAATGCCCCACCCTATGTAAAAAAATCAAATTGTAGTATTGATATCAAATTGAATACATATTATGTATTCATGTAATATGATGCAAACAGTCTGCTTATGCTTTGAAAACATGTTTAAGCTAAATCAATACCTACGACGCGGTATTCTGAGTTCTTAAAACCTTATTTAGGATCATCTGATTTTTATATTGCGTAGACAAGATATGGCCCAACTTACACATTTTACGACATTTTTCAAAGTTTAAATGCGTTTTACACAATAATTGTCTAGAAATTAATTGCAGTGACGGTATTGAATTAATTTATTTTATTTTCTATTTTGAATAAATAGAAATTTCTGGCTAAAATACAGGGTGCTCATTATGCCCCACCTGTTCACAATAGTCCCTCCATGTATGCGGTTGGTGGTACCGTACACCCCCCGCTGATTATCGGCTGTCCGTTAACCAATTGCGCTGATTTTTTGTATGTGATTAGTGTCAACCATAAATCAGTTATACACAGAAAATCAGCTCACTTGATTGAAGGACAACTAAGGCATAGCGGTGGGTGCACGGTACCACCCACTGCCTAAATGGAGGGATTTTTGTATGAAGGATGAAATCATTGGCAGTTTGTGTTAATGTTTGGAAACTAAAAAGAACTCATGATCTAAATTCCAATGGGAGGTCGATTGTTCCTGGTGTGCATCGTTTGAATTTGCTTCTCGTATTTTTTAAGTTGTATTAATATTCGTTCAAACAGGTCAATAGTAATCAGTTTCCACTGCCTTATCAATCAGCCATTATTTCATTGCTGTATTTTATTGAGTTAGATAAAATCTTTCCGGCAGATTTCGATGAATTACGATAAGAAACAGTATGCACAAGCTTAGCTTTGGGATTTCCGCCTTAGAAATTATAACGTCCGGTTGTAATGATTTACTTTGTGAAGGGCCAGCCACATTAGATCCGGATTTGACACGTTGCGGCAAAGTGACAGCTGGCTTAGCTAGCTTTAGTGTCTTACTGTCAAATTTACGTCAACGCAACGCAAAAGGGTCTAATGTACCTTACACCGTGTTGCCAGATCTGAGTTATCGACATTCCTCAGGGCCCGAGGAAAACAACCCGCGATACCCGTTAGAGATGTATTTTTAAACCGGATAGATCTGAGGATTTAGTAGTTAGTGTCATCTTGTGTTCTCCCAAGTTGTTAGCTGCCCATCGGTGTCTCCATGCAGGGCTGGTAGCGAGTCACTTTTTAGTGACTTGGTCACTTTTTTCAAGCCAGTCACTAAAAAGTCTCTTTTTTAATGCCAAGTCACTAAAGTCACTTTTTCTTGTAATAAGTCACTATTTTAAACTTTTTTAAACGTGAATTTATTTTATGATTGATCATTCTTCTGAATAGGCCAACATTTTGTTCTATTTTTTTTAACAATTCGAAGTTGACGATCTTGTATAGAGTTTTTTTTTACATTTAATCGTTCTTCTCTATCTACAGGGTGTCCACTTATTTGGCTATATAAAGTTCCCTGAGTTTTCCAGGCTTTTCCATAACTTTGGTGGGTAATTTCCAGGTTTGTAATAAGAATGCTATTTATTAAAAGCGTTAAAATATGTTTTTAACGCAAATGTTTTGAAGACATGAAAATCAGTTTTAAATAAACAGCTAGATTTGATACCGTTAAATGTTGAAGTTGAACACTTACTTCATTTTAATAAGTCTAAGATCACAACATTTTTAATATCATGGCTTTTCGAGGAATTTTAATGAAGTTCTATTGATCTCAGAAAATCTTAAGCGGAAGTCCCCGAAACTTTAGCCCATACTATTGAATTGGTTTAAAAACATTTAAGCGTGAGTTTAGACAAATTCAGGATAGTTCCATAATGTGCTGAAATAATTGAGAACCCATAAGATGAACTTCAGAAATATTTCAGGAACTTCACAGAAATCCAGAGAATTCCAGGGAAGTTTAAATGTCTTTACGAGAATTCCATTTATTTTATAGCGGAACCTTCATTAGAGTTGAGAGTTTTAGGGAAGCTCCGAGAACATCAAGACACATCAGAGAATTAAAGGGCAGTTCTAAAAATTTCATGGAAATGGCATAAACTGGAATTTCCGGAAACTTCGGTTTGCTCCGAAACTTCTGGAACGCAATAAAAAACTATATGAACATCCGGAAAATGTGAGAGTATTTCAAGAGTGTTATATCATGGAAATTTCAAAATCTAAAAAAATTCGAAAATTTTGCTTAGTTGATTAGAGAACATCAACGAAGTTCTATTAATAAAAAAAGAACGAAAAAAGCGAGAACTTTTAGCAAGCACCGATATTTTCAAGAAATTCCAGAAAACTTGCAAGAAATTTAGATATTTTCAGATTGTTTCATTATAATCAGTGAAGTTCCGAGTACTTCAGCACAGTTCAGTACTTCAGAAAAATCACATTAACTTAAGGAAATTCGCAGTGACTTACAAGGAGTTCCTTAGAGTTAAGAAGAAATTAAGGTAAGCATAGAAAACTGCTGGATGTCCAGGCTTTTCAGGAAAAATGAGTGATTTATGGCAAAGTTCCGCGAGCGTTTATAAACTTTATAAAACTTAAAATTGTAGAACTTAAAGGCAAATAAATCAATTCCAGTAAAATGGTGGGTTCTATTTAAAAAGTACTAAGATATTCAGGGCAGCCTACAGAATTTTAAGGAAATTGAGAAATATTTTGGGCAGTTTCAAAAATATCAGGAAACTCTAGACTATTGAAGAAGTTATGAATTAGTTTCGATAATTTGAACTTCAGACAAATCTTGAGAACTTCAGTAAAAATCATAGAATTATTTCGCTGCGGAAGCTTAAAGAAGTTTCTGAAATTTTAGAATAACATCGAAAACTTCACAGAAGTACAGATCTTCAGAAACATTTCGAGAACTTCATAAAAGTCTATGGAACTTAAAGGAAGAACCGAGATCTTCAGGAACTTTTATGGACATTTCGGAAACATCTCAAATAAGTTTAGTAAAGCTCAAAAAACAAAGGGAATTTTAGTTTCACTAAATAAGCGAGAAATTTTAAGAAGTTCCCAGATTTTCAGATAACTTTAGATATGTTAAGAAAATAATTGAGGTTTTCACATATGTAAGTTCAGAAGTTCACACAAGCTTAAACATTTTGAGAACAGTTCAATTAAATTCACGGTAGTACAACAAGCGTCATGAGAACTGAAAACACTAAAAATCACATAAATTTAAAAAAAAAGTTTCGAGAAATTCAGTGAATTTTTAATACTTTAGAGAAGATTTATGATCGTTAGGAAAATTGTAGAAACTCTAGGAAGTCCGAAAAAGTTTGGAGAAGTTAAAAAAAATAATAATGAGAAGTATTGTGAGCATCAGCCTAGTTTCGCAAACTACAAAAGAACTTCAAGGCAATTTAATTAACTTCAGGAGTATTGTTTCGGAATTGTCAATTAGTTCTGAAGACCTCAGAATAGTCCATTCCATATTCAACGGAGATTTCTCGTGAACATTCGCTTGAAGTTTACCATCTTAGGCTTAGCCTTTACATGAAGTCTAAAATTCCTCAGAACTACCATGAAAGCAGATTGCAGTTGATGTTTTTCTCATAGATTTTTTCCCAGAACCAGGGTGGCCAGATTATTTTTTTTTTCATTATCGGTAGCTTCTCAAAACTTTTATCGGTAGTTATCGGTAGGCCGTCTTAAGAAGGCTTCCCGAAACTGTGAGCGGGGGAAGGATGAAAACAAATTACGCGCAATTCTGGACTTTCGAACCGAGCCATCAGTTTTTCAACCTCACACATTGCATGGTCTAATCTAGAGTCGGTGTATAATGAGTCACGCCAAGAGTGAAGCCAAGTCTACCTATTGAACTGTCGAAACAACTACCAATAGTGCAAAGCTGGGAGGGAGAAGCAGATAGTACACACGGAATTCATTGTATAATTGTTCTTCTTGTCATGAAAATTTGTGCCGTTGAAATGAAATCAAAACAGGCGTAGCAAAATAGCGTGTTCTTTGAGTGTGTAGTGATTGTTTGAGATTGTTCAGTGTACAGTGAGAAACTGTACCTTTCTGTTTGATATTTTACTATGCTACTAGATGTTTTGACAAAACCTTGGCTAATGGTATCTTTCAATATTGATTTGTGTGTATTTTGAATGAATTAAAAAGAAACTGTGTCCCTTTGAATAAAATAGCTGGAAACGACAGTTTGTCACAAATTACTTTACGCAAGATTTCAATAACGCCTTGTGCCTTCTTGTTCAACTGTAAGAAAAGCATCATAAAATTGCTTGGCTCCAAATGACAGTTCGTGACAGCAGCCGTCTGGCTGCATTTGACGTTCAATTTTTCTCTCTTCGCGACTCTCCCTCAGGTGTAAAGTAAACAAACATTACGATGCTATGAAAGAACCACGAAAGGTATTGCAATAAAATATAAAATATAATCAAAGAAATGATCATAAACACGCAGTGAGCATTAAAGTGTCATGGAATACGTTTGGTACTGATCAGTAATAAGAATTTCTACTATTTTTTGTTAAGATATTTTGACAAAATCACTGATATAATGAGCTACAGCTGCTATTTTGACGGCAACATATTGGGGGTGCAATTTCCAAAAACCAACATCGACCGCGTTACGAAAAGTGGTCAAGTTTTGACCACCTATAACTCTGTCAATAGCAAATGGACATTACTTCTAAACAAGCCAATTGATTGGAATGTCATCTACAAATCTGCTTAAATGAGCACTTTATCAATTTATCAGTGTTGGCAAAATCATCAATTAAATAATATTTTTCCGTTCTTATTGGGATCACGCGTGATATTGGAACAAAATATCGTGCTTGATATTGATATTAAAAGCTCTTTTTAAATTGCGAGACTATTCACAACGTGCAAAAATCAAGCTGAGAGCTGACTCGACACAAAAATGATTCCGTTGTACATAGTCTTCTTAAAAAAAGAAAGTGTAGTTTGCTATCTCTTTTTACTCTTCACGGATGGCAGATACGAAGGGGACTGCTACCAGCCATTATGGAAGCTTCGGTTGTGTTCGGGTGTAAAGCAAAAATCATTAAACTCAATCTCACCACATTTGGTGAGATTTGCAGCTGGTGAGTTTTGTTAGCTTGATATTCCAAGCTGCGATATCACAGCTTGCAAAATCAACCGTAGTTGTGCGCTTGTTGATTTTTGACTACGAAAATCAAGCGTGATCTTGGGCATTGGTGAGATTTGATTTTTTGATATTTTTCCAACACTGAGGTGTCGCATGGCATGTTTTGAGTGAATAAATGAGCTGAAAGCACTCAAACCCTCCGTCAGGACCGATTCTACGAAAATGGCCATATCTCGGTTCATTCTGGGCCAATTTTAGCTCTTGGTGCGTCATTCGATTTGGAAATGGTTCTATTTTTGGCGTATGAACAAAACACACAGATTAGTAACGGACAGCCGGAGAAAAACTTAACACAAATTTAGCAATTTAGACCGCCCTCCGGAAACCTGGAACATCTTCGGTTACGGTAACAATGGTCACTTCCATTGCCACACCATGAAGCTTGATTAGTTTTAGTCAGTCGAATGCTTTTGGAAGAATAAAAATTGGACCATATTTGACGAAGTATCACCACTCCAAAGTTGACAAAAAATTTGCCTATCTCAGTTATTTTGAGTATCCCTTGTAAGTGTGAGTAGGACGAACGGAATACGGAACCAAAAAAGGGAGAAACAGAAAAAAGAATCTCCGCTACACGGTAACCGCAAAATACCCAATAATGGCTACCAGTAAGCATTTTCGAGGGAAACTGGGACTACCCATTAAATGAGTTAAATTTTACCCATTTATGAGTAATTACAACTACAAAAACAAGTAGTAAGTATTCATTTTTGTATAACAAATACTCATAAATGGGTAATATTTTTACTCATTTAATGGGTAGTCCCAGTCTCCCTCGAAAATGCTTACTTTGTAGTCATTATTGGGTATTTACCGTGTAGGATACACCCGAGCAAAGTCGGTTATCAAAATGAAAGCAAATCGTTATTAAAGTTTGCAGTTGCTATCATAATGAAGACTCATTTTGATTTCAACTATCGGGACAGAAGTCTGATTTCATATTGTGCTTTCATTATGCAGTCAACTAACTTGACTTCAAGTTCTACTGTTAATTTCTTGTTTAAACTTTGATTCAAGTGCATCTGTCGTTGAACAAACGATTATTGTTTATTTGTTTTGTTTAACACATTTTAGGTCATTCGTGACTAAACCGAAGTGAGATTAGAGATCAAGTCTTTCAGCGGAAAAAGCATGGATGCTAACCATTTACCCCAGGCCCGTATTCAATTAAACATTATGAATGCAAAATCAGTAATCAAATTGATTTCATTGAAAGCAGGATTAGTTTTCCATTTGATTCAACAGTGTAAAATGTTGCTCTCATTTTTGTTGTGTTAACCGTTAAGTCAACCAAAATAAAATCAAAAGGAGTATTCAAAATAAGTTACATCATAACAGCAAATTCTGATTTCAATGTGATCTCTAACTTTGCTCGGGCAGACAGATACAGTCGATTAAACGTAAAATAATACATCCGTTTGGATTGAAGTTGCAAAACGCATCGCGTTCGATCAAATTGACTGACTACACGGAAAACAAAACATAGGTATTGAACATTTTTCAAGATTACTTTAAATCTGTAATTCTCGGTATTAAAAGTGAAAAATCGGTAGTTTTGAACCTTTCATCTGTGAATCGGTAGGCATCCCGAAAATCGGTAGGACTACCGATAAATCGGTAGGTATGGCCACCCTGCCCAGAACTCCCATGGAATGAGGTCCTTAGAAATTATAATAAAATTCCATGAGCTTTAAAATTGTGCAAGGAATTTGACTCTAGATCCTTGAATTCTTCAAGCATCATAACTTTTCAGTTAAGAATTTATCAAACTTGTGGGAAATATGCATATGGTACTAGAATATGCATATTTCCCACAATTTTGATAAATTCTGAACTGATACTAGATTCATTATTCTATTGATTCATATAGATTGATTCATATATTCTATTTATTTATTTTATTTCGTCAACCAACGTAGACTAGTACAATTAATACAGTTATGTTTTCTTAAATATATATTTATATAAAAAAGTAGTGTCAGCTTTCTTGTCTTTTCTTTTATGAGTTGTTATTTCTTATGGAATAAAAATATTGCTTTAGTTTATGCCGAGACATTGTAAAGTCAATGGTTTCGCAGTGTTTATTGTAAGAGGCCATCATGCGGTTTAATGGCCCATATTTTGCATAATTTGTGCGATGATGTTTTATGGCAAATAAATTTCGATTTCGGAGTTGCCGAGTGGGTGCATGGAAGTTTAATTTTGATAAAAGTTCTGTTGAGTCAATTCGCTGCGAAACGATATCATTTACAAATGAAACCATTGCATATTCACGACGCTCTTTTAATGTTTGTATGTTTATAAGCATGCAGCGTGCTTCATATGATGGAAGAGGAAATGAAGTCCAACCTAATTTACGAAGAGCGTATAATAGAAATTGTTTTTGTACTGATTCTAATCTTTCTTCGTGCGTGATTGAAAATGGAGACCATACAATGCTGCAATATTCCAGTATTGACCTCACATAGGCAATATATAGTGTTTTAATTGTGTAAGGGTCCTGAAAGTTATAGCAAAAGCGCTTGATAAAGCCTACCCGAGCAAAGCTGAACATCAAATTGAAATCAAAATTTGCTGTTATGATGTAACTTATTTTGAATACTCCAGTTGATCTCATTTTGGTTGACTTAACGGTTAACACAGCAAAAATGAGAGCAAAATTTTACACTGTTGAAGCAAACGGAAAACTAATCCTGCTTTCAATGAAATCAATTTGATTACTAATTTTGCATTCATAATGTTTAACTGAATACGGGCCTAGAGTAAATGGTTACCATTCATGTTTCTCAAGCTGAAAGACTTAGGCTCCAATCTCACCGCGGGCAAGTAACGAATGACCTAAAATGTGTTAAACAAATCAGATAAACGATAATCATTAGTTCAACGACAGATGAATTTCAATTAAATTTTAAACAAGACGTAAACAGCAGAACTTCAAGTTAAGTTGCTTTCATTTAAAACGTCTTGACTGCATAATGAAAGCACAATATGATATTAGACTTATGTCGCAACATTTGAAATCAAAATGAGTTTTCATTATGATAGGAACTGCACACTTTAATATCGATTTGCTTTCATTTTGTTAACCGACTTTGCTCGGGTAGCATGTTATTTGCCCTGTGAATAATTGTATTGTAATGGTCTATGAAAGTTAGCTTAGAGTCTAAGATAATTCCTAAATCCCTAACTCTTTCACATTTGTCTACAGTTTGATTTCCTAATGCAATTGAAATATTTGAAGTTGTTCTTTTTCTACTAAATGATATTAAGTTACATTTTTTTACATTCAATTCTAGTAGACTTTTTTTGCACCATATGTAGAATATGTGTATTTCATTTCGGAATATATTAATGTCTTCTTCATTTCTTATTTCCAAAAAGAGCTTCATGTCGTCGGCATAAATAAGCAATTTAAGTTTTTTGAGAATGTAAGATATGTCGTTTACGTATAGAATAAAAAGGAGAGGTCCCAAATGAGAGCCTTGGGGGACGCCTGAAGTGACTTGAATTGGGCTCGATTTCTTTCCGTTGAATTTAATTATTTGTTGGCGGTTAGTTAAATATGATTCAAGCCATTTCAGGAGCCCTGACTTAATTCCAATTTTTTGCAGTTTAAAGAGTAACATTGGTATGTCAATGCGGTCAAATGCCTTGCTAAAGTCTGTATAGAGAGCTTCTACGTGGTTTCCATTATCCATTCCATTCAATGAATAGTCTATAAATTCAAGTAAGTTGGTCGAGGTCGAACGACCCTTGAAAAAGCCGTGTTGCATGTCAGTAATTCTATTTTTGATTTGGAGAAATAATTTTTCGTTGATAATTGACTCGAAAAGCTTAGGAATGCAAGAGATAATGGCTATACCACGATAATTACGTACGTCAGATTTTCGACCAGATTTAAAGATAGGTACTAGAAATGAGCTTTTCCAAATTTTAGGGAAGGTTCCGGATTCCAGGGACATATTAAAAAGGCAAAACAATGGAGCAGTGAGTTCCATTGCTAGACATTTAATAAATACTGGAGGAATTCCGTCAGGTCCAGGACCTTTTGAGGCATCTAAATTTTTTAAAGCCTGCAAAATGTCCTGCACTTGAAGTTGATTGAGACCAATGTCCCTTGAAAATTCTGGATAAAATGCAAAATAATCGCGGTCACGATCTTCTTCAGAAAATGTCGTATAAATTCCTTGAAACATTTTTGCGAATAGATTACAGTTTTTTTCCGAACTATCACCGACATTTTCGTCTAGATGCATTATTGAAGGAAAATTGTCAGATTTTAATTTCGTTTTTACGTAATTAAAGAAGTTCTTCGGACATGACTTTATTTCACGTTCAGTTTTTGCATTATATTCTTCAAATGCAGTACTGATAGCTAAATTCAGTTGATCGCATAGATCCAAATAAATTAATAAATTATTACTACTATTGTGTTTTTTATAAATTTTATGTGCTTTTTGCTTCCGATTTTTCAAGTTTTTTATTTGTCTGTTAAACCAGACTGGATTTTGTGTGTTTCTGTTACGTCTTTTTTTCTTCAAAGGTATTTCTTCCGAAATTATTTCTGTTAAAATTTTGTAGAACACGTCTATACCAATTTCGACATTTCCTACATTCATTTTTCCACAGTGGATTTAATGATTCGGTCACACAGAAATCTTCATAAATATTCGTTAGTAAAAAGTCCAAATAGCAATTTTGTTGGTTTTTGATGTGGTTAATTTGGTTCAGTCCTAAATTAGCAGTTTTGTCAAAAATGAACTGCAATGTTTCATTATCCCCAACGACTGGGAGTAAGATACATTCATTTTCAGAGTCCAGAATGAAGTCAGCATGGCGTTGATTAAAGTCTCCATAGATGTGAACTTTAACCTCAGGAGGAAGGTCAGATAGAATTTGTTCAGCACTTTGGAAGAAGGCTTCATAAGTGCTTTTATGAGCATGGTCTGGTGGAAAATACACTGAAGCGAACACGTGCGTTTCACCGGCTATGTGTGATTTCACCCAAATATGCTCAAATTCTGTAAATTTTGGTGTAAAGATAATTTCTGAGTTAAAATTGGCCGAAAGAGCTATAAGAACTCCACCACCTGACTTCTTTTCACTAGATTCATCAGAACTGATTATAATACTTAAATTAAATAATAATATTTTGAAGCCTCTGAATTTAATAAATTCTGGATCTATAAAGTTCAATGTGTGAATGAAAATACTTAAGGATATAAAATATTTTTATTTTAAAATGCATTCTTAATAAGAAAATATAGAAAGAAATAAGATTCCCTGAGACTTCCAGCTATTTTCCGGAAAAATAGGATTCCCTGAGAACTCCCGGTTTTTCAGGTTTTTCCAAGTTGTAGAAGCTTGAAGGTTTAGTCATAAACTTTCTATTGAATCTTTCGCTTTAAAGGTTCCCATCGTACATATTTAAGTGTTTATGAGAATCTAATTGAATAAGTCTAAAACATCAAACATTTATTTTGTATGCCATCAGAACTACTATTTTTTCTAACCCTAGGTCACTTTTTTACAACTATAAGTCACTATTTGGTCACTTATTTCTTCAACATGGTCACTAAAATCACTATTTTTGACAGGATTGATCACTACCAGCCCTGCTCCATGTCTGTCTTTTTCATCGGTATGTCGCTTGGTTCGAGATCAAGAGCACATTGCTTTACAAACCTTGTGTTCCCAATCCATACCCTGCCATCCATTTGTTACAATTTGTTACTCCTAACCTCGAGATAGCCGCGAGTAATCGGCCCCCGCTTTACTAACGTTAGTTTTAAGTAATTTTGTGATAATTGTTTAATGACTACCGGCTCCGCAAAGCTACGGTAAATGAGCCTGGAAAAATTTAAAAAATAATTGTAATAGATTATGAGTTTTCTTTTTTTAATTGATACTTATATCGAGGATTGTCATTGAAAACAAGAAAGCACGTCAATTTGTTTTGCTTGACAGCATCGGTTTCAACATTGTTTTTTTTTTAAATATAACAATCAGGTTACACAAATAAGATATTGAGCAACGCGAGTTATTCAGAGTTACTCAAAATTAACTCCGACTTTACTCATGATCGAAAGCTGTCTTATCCCTAGGAGGGGAGGGACTTGAGAGTGTTGTACACGGTAAGAAAAAAGTACCCAAAAGTAAGTTCTTTTCACTCATCTCGGCACTTTAGTGCAGGAACCCAAAAGTAGGTAAAGCGGGTCAAAGTAGTTTTCATTTACTTGTGTGCAATTCGTATGGAATTTTCCACTCGCTTTCTACCCAAAAGTAAGTTAGTTGTACCCAAAGGTAGGTAAATATGACTATACTCAACGTTGGGTTCCCACACTTTACTACCCCTGTTGGGTGGTTTTGCTCCTCCGTTTTTGACAACATTAGAAGGAGGAAAGGAGACAAACCAGTCAAAAGTAGGTAAAAGTGAACTAGCCGTTGGGTACTTTTTTCTAACCGTGTAGTGAAAATCTATGGAAAATGCAAAACATACCACTGTCAAACTCATTTTGATAGATCGTTTTCCATACACATATTTTCCATCCGAGGAATTTTACATGGCGAAGAGCCCATTAATGTTTGTTTCTGTATCTAAATAACAATAATATAATAAATGTACACATTCTGGCACGACTACTGTCTTACCTGACTCAACGAAAATTTATGTATATATATACCTATGTATTTATATTTACAACAATTCAATGAAAAACGTACTACCGAAAAAAAAAAATTGTTCCCATTTCGTTCAAACCTTGTATATTTGTTTTTAATTGATAAATTTTAGACCCTTAGGGTGCCGCTTTTTGAGTTAGGGTGGTCCAAATTATTCAGTAAATGAAAGGTACAGTGAACTTTGTTCAACTGACTTGTGATATTCAAGGGACCATCGAGTTATAGAATTATCGAGTTATAGAATAACAATCCAAACAAAATCGCTATCACAGTAGCCATGAAATTATTTTTTACCATGATTCTATAACTCGATATCGAGTAAGTGGACATCGAGTTGTGGAGAGTTGGCTGTATTGAAAAGGGTTGTCTAAAAAAATATAAAACTGAAGGTCAAATAAGTTTAATTATTCTAAAATATTTTTTTTTTTGTTTTCAAAGTGCCGAGACCAAAGAAACCCTTTATATTATATTTGGAAAGCTTATACTTAATACTTAATAATACTACTTAATACTTAAACTAAACATATAAAAATCCCGGAAAATCTATAAGGAAGAGGAGACAATAGGGGGACTTTTATGAACCAATTTTCTGTCAAACGCGAACCAGCACCTGATTGGTCGGGCGAACGTATAGAAACGCGATAATATTTACAACAGGGAATCAATTTTCTTGTATTTTGACAGTCGACTGCGTCGCTCATAATGAAATAGTTTTTGCACGGTCGTTTCCGCGAGAAAAGAAGAACACGTCACAGACAAAAACAAGCCAGTTGTCTCCTCTTCCTCTTAGAGAAAAACAATATGCATTTTGGAAAAAAAAAACTTGTACGCTGCCAACTACCATAACGTTTGTTGTATGAAACATAAGCAGAGGATGTAATAAATCCAACCTTAAATTGGATGTAAGAGTAATTGTTATACGTATAGTGGTGTTAGTTATTTATTACCGACAGAAATACCGCTAAACGAGACCCAACTGCTAACCACGTGATTTTTAGGCGAAAAACTACATCTAAAGCTAATAATACAATTTTACAAGCCAACATAGCATCATATTGGATCAAAAAGTATAACGTCCCTTGAGTAGAGTTCACTGAAAGGTTAATTTCAATCGTTTGGTTGACCCTCAAAAACAGATCGTTGGTCTTTTGAAATGCCATTTACATAATCTGATATACCACCTCACTAAAAGTAAATTGGTGCGCCCCTCGGGACCCGCTAGCACGTCTCTATTGTTGGGAATCGTACATCTTTGACAGCGGTTTGATCAAAGTAGTCGATCGCGTTCAGAAATAACGTCAAAAGGAACAAAAAATATTGTGCACAAACACCTGGAAAATCTGGTGTGGTCCGGTTCCAAGCTGGATAAAGTGCTGAAGATGCCTAAAACAACAGTTTGTCGAGTGCTCAAAACCTACAAGGAAACCCTGAGTGTGGAAAGGAATCAGCGGACCTACGAAAAAACTGGAACTAGGGATCGTCAGCTGCGCAGCAAGGTGTTGAGGTGCGACAAAGCCAACTCCGGTCTTTCGATCCGAGATGTGGCCAAAAGGTACAACATCAACTTTCAAACGGTGCGGAACATCCTTGCCTGGCAAGTCTTACAAAGCCAGTCAACATCGGAACCGGCACATGAAGCAGAATTCCGTGGCCAAAAAGCGTGCAATGCTCTTGTACGACCGTGTTTTGACGAAACACAAGAGTGGCACTTTGATCGATGACGAAACATACGTCAAACTCGATTTTAAGCAGCTTCCCGGTCAAAAGTTTTACATCGCGACTGGACGTAAGGATGCGCCTGGAAGATTCAAGTTCGTGTTTGCCGACAAGTTCACGAAGAAGGCCATTATTTGGCAAGCTATTTGTAGTTGTGGCCTGAAAACGGAACCATTCGTCACATCCTCGACGATGACATCTCAAGTTGACATCGAAGTATGTCTGAAAAAGCGTGTATTGCCGTTCATCCGCAAGCATAGGGGCAAAGTCATCTTTTGGCCTGATTTTGTCCCCAAGCTAATGAATCCTCTAAATTGCCTGGAATTCCGACCAATCGAAAATACTGGGCAATTTCAAATCAGCGACTTCGACGATTCGGCGGGGCAGTCAAGAACATCCAGCAAATGCGGGCAAAATGGAAGAAATGCGCTGATTCCGTGTCCGTTTCCACTGTGTGGGCGCTGATGGGCTCCATCAAGAGGAAGGTTCGAGATTTCATTCGAACTGGAGAAATGTAACCATCTAATGCTGTAACTTTGAAGTTTTTATAAAATTAGTGTAAAGCAACCATTAATGGACTTTTTAAACTTATTGAATCACGAATTACAGGTCTTTTTGTGCGAACCAATTTAATTTGTGTCAGTCTTTATCCCAGTATACAAACCACAGGCACGTGCCACAAATCGTATTATGCCTATGCACGCCTCTGATGGAGTTGCATTCAGCTTGTTACATTTTAAGCGGAAAATAAAAAAAAATCAATCACAATACTATTTGACCTCATAAAGTAGCGAATTCAAGGAAGAAGATTCAACCGTCTATATCAAATTCCACTACAACAATCACATCGTACAGGTAATCTGACCACAAAAGCCACACAAAACGATTCAATTCCGATATATCAATCAATCCGAAAATTATGCCGCATCAATTCAGCAGCGTTCATCCTGTAAATTGCCGATCCAATGGTAGGCGTTCACCTACGGCTTGTAATTTAATTTCACATTCTGATTTCATTCCAGTTCACCACGGCTCTGAAGTGACCCAGTCTCATCAACCTCAGCAATCCCGGAGCAGTGCCACGTCTAGTCCCACCGAGGGCAGAAATCAAATATCCGTTCCTCAGAAGCGTGGAGGTAAACTAAGTTCCCATCACAAACAACGAACTCTTCATTCCTCCCCATCTTCATCTCGCATCATCTCCGCACGAGCGAACCCATTTCAACCCAATTACATTTCCAATAACAATCGATTCGCATTCTCACTGCTTGCTTACCGATTTCCAGTGAATCCGCTGCTGTACAACGATTTGGACTATTCGGGCAATTCCATCCCCCATGGGGGCTTGTGGGATGACATTAACGGACCTCCACTAGCATCATCGTCATCGGCCGGAAGACTACCCCTCGCTGCGCTTTTCCCCGATCCAGGCAGCGATAGCCAAATGAGAAATTATGACCTGTTGGCCAGTTTGCTTGGTCCACCGCCAGCGCAAACCTTCTACGGCGATCCGATTACACCATCCGTCAACTATCCCTACGTGTATGGCCTTGGCTATGGCGATAGAAGCAAACGGATGGCCAGTTCGAGCGAAAGAAACCCTCCGCAGTCGCTAAGGTAAGTGGCATGCTTGACACCTATTTACAACTACAATGACATTGTGTGGTGATGACCCAATATGAATCAGTTGGAACACGAGCATGTTAAAGTGAAACTGATCATATGAACTTACCAACGAAAGTTTTCCAGTGCATTGATTACAGTAGTGGTTTGTCCATCTAGGATCTGTGGTATGGATGTTACTGTTACAGAAGGAGATTTTATTCCTGTACGGTGTTCACGACCGGGTCCGCCCATCCCCTGAAGGAGGTATCTTATCACATCATATCACATACCTCGGAAACAAAATTCAATGGAATCGATAGCTCCGAATTTTTTTCAGAGACGCGCCATGGAGCCGAATTTCTCACACTAATGCCAGAGTTTTTCTCAGCAAAAATGTTCAACATGCGTCTTGAGCACAAAAATAAAAAAATAAGTAGACCAAGCTCCTGGTGTGGAATATTTTGGAAACCAGTAGTGTAACCACGTGGTAAAGACCGTGCATGCGATCTGTTCTGTCTACATAAAGCACAAACCCATCGGAAATCGTTCTCCGTGCTATTTTTTTTCTTCAAATAAACAGTCGTAAGAATGCTTACTTCTTCCATTGCGTTGTAAAGCAGAAAAGTCAACAAATTTTATCAACACTCGAGTGCTGGCTTGTAACCAAACCAAAACCACTTGAAATGTGCTTCTGGCAATGATATTAAGCAGAAATACACAATCAATATCGATCACAATGTCGTCGCCCAGCATTCCGATTCTTCTCAGTCTGTATCAGTGCACAGTGGTCCAGGAATGGAAATAAGGAGGAAAAAATAGGCCGCATCGTGCTCTCTTGCCGTTGCTTTTTACTGAAGGAAGTGTTATTGCTACCTAAAGCTACACAAAATTTAAACAGCACTTTCCAGTGCTCAATATTACCAGCAAAATGTCTGCCTTGTTTGACTTTTATTCCTCTTCGATCCTAGTTTAAACCATACCTGGGGTAATCTTGCTTGGATATCGATTTGAAACCTCCTAGATCCTTCAGATTCTTGGAAGTCAATTTGGAAAAACGTTTTACTGCCACCATGGTGCCTATAAGCAAAAGAAAAGGGCAATCTCTTGATCTCCCTTCTGATTAAATCTATTTGAGCAATCAATTTAATATACTCACGGATGATGAGAATGATCTAATCAACTTTCCTGGCTTAATTCCAAGAAGAAAAAGATTCCTCTTATTTTTATCCACTTCCGATTTGCGTGCTCTTCTCATGAAACTTTTGAACTTCATTAAATTTAAGTTTTCACTTCAAATTGGTTGTCGGGGTGAATGCCGTGCATTGGCTGAAACCTTCGACGGACTCAAACGTCTTCTCAAGTATCTTACTGAGCAGCAGCACATTTAAGCAAATCTTCCGGCCATTTTCCACAGAGATGGCGTTGTTCCGCTGGTAGGAAGTGATAAAAATCCCCATATAGAATTTGAGAGAAGTGGGAATAATTCGCTTTCGGTGCATATTCAGGTCAAAAAAGTGAACGACAACCTAAAGAAACTTTGGGACTCTGTCGTTCAGTTTTTTCCCGGAAATTATTGTTATACTAGCTACAAATAAATAAAAATGATTTTTCCCAATACAGTTTTACCTGATTTACTACCAGTTCCCAGAGAACCAAAAAATTCAAATTTTAGAGAGAAAATTTGCTTTCACTAGTTCAATTTCTCAACATGCCATGTATTTTGATGACACTCTATTTGGGATTTTCCTCTCACAGACTACAAAATAGAGTAACTGACACTGCAAAATATGTCTGGTACCTCTATATATGCATTTTGATTAACATCCGAAGTCCTTCCTTTTTTACATATTCTGCCGTGTCTGCCCAGCCTTGTTCATATAAATCGGCAGGAAATTCTGTGATGGGTGAGCTATTTTGTGTGCAGAATGTGTAAAAAAAGGGACTTTGGATGTTAATCTACAGTATGCAAAACAAGTTTATCCACCCCCCTACCAATTTACAACTTTTTTGTTTTTTCCTGGTGAAAATCAGTTTAATTTTATGGAGGAACACATGATTTTCCAATTTTTGTTTATTTATCACATTGTCATTTTCTTGAGATTTCATGTGATAAATTATGAAAAAGGGTAACAAATTACGCAACAAAAGTTTATCCACCCCCAAACGGAACTTTCTCGAATGTAAACATTGTGTCTAGCTGTCATGTAGTGCTCTTGAAGTTTTCGTGCTCAAAATTTCATATTCGTGTTCAAAATTGGAAGTTGTTTGTTGTAAAATGCCCAAAAAAGCACAAATTTCGATCAGTATCCGAATTTGATTATTGAGCATCACAAAACTGGCAAAAACTACCGTGATATTGCCGATATTGTCCAGCTTCACAAAGATACGGTCGCTAGAATTGTGCAGATGTACAAAAAGCGTGGTTCTATCTCACCAGCTAAGCGATCGGGGCGTCCTTCAAAGACAACTGGCTGAATTGACAGAGCTATCGTGAAGAAGGCAGAGCTGGACCGGGGACTATCAGCTCAGAAAATTGCGAAACAGATTGAAAGCGAATTTTCCATTCAACTGACATCACAATTCGTACGAAATCGACTTCATAATAAAGGTCAATATTCGCTGCATACAGCTGAAAGTACAGTCGCATCCAGCTTAACCGGCTAAGATGGAACGGGTTTGTGGTAAATGTTGCAAAGAAGTTCGTGACATCGAACCAGCGCAATGTGCTTTTTGCGCAGCATTTTTTCATGTCAAGCCTGAATGCTCGGACGTTAGCCGCAGTCTTTTGGCTATGTACATCATGCAGAGTTGTCCTAGGAAATCGCTATCTACGCGATTTGATTTTGACCTCCCTACGTGATCAGTCGAAGGAAATAGCAGAACTTCGTGAGCAAGTAGAGCTGCTATCGAATTTGGTTCACGATTTGCAAGGCACTATCACCTCGACTGTTACTAGTTGCGAAGATGCAATCGTATCCGAGATACGTGAAGGGACGTCAAAAGGCGAAAAATCAAAACAGAATTCTGTTAGTACCTGTCCTGCGCTGACTACGGACACCAACAAAAACAACAACAACAACAAAAACAAAAACAACAACAACAGCAGCAGCCACAAGCCCCAGTCAAGGAGCAAGGAGTGGATCAATTTGGTGAAACCACTTATTGGAGGTACAAGATCTGTGGAAGGTGGTGACATAATCGTTGCTCCACCCACGTCCAAGGATGTATTCTGGATCTACCTCTCGTATTTCCATCCGTCCGTGAAAGCTGACACCGTTTCCAAGCTCGCAAAGTAAGCTTTGGATTGCAATGATGCTGTGAAAGTAGTTCCGTTAGTGAAAAATGGCGCAGACTTAAATTCATTCAACTATATTTCATTCAAAGTTGGCATCAATTTTGAACATCGGGAAGCCGCCCTTAATCCTGACTCGTGGCCGGAAAGAATCCTGTTCAGGGAGTTCGTAGACAATCGTGCAAAAAACGCGCAGGTGCCCGCATCTCCAGAATCATCGAATGGGTCAGATACAGATACTCCTTAAGTTCACGCTGTTTCTTCGCTTCCGGGATGAATCGTAGAAGATACTATGGAAGACCCTGATCCACCACAGTCGCGCCAATCGCTTGTTCCAGCCATCGGAGTCATCCCGGCCCTAAGTGTGGAATTGTGAAAGAGGTCTTCCAGACTTCAATACTAGGCAAGTACTCGCAAAATTCACTCAACCACGTCTCTCCTGATGATATTTCCCTTACCGGTGCTTCTACACCAGCCAATGTGGTCGCTCTGGTTGCACCTGAACGCATTTCAGAAAGTACCACCAACCGGTGAACACTCGTGTTTATTTCAGTTACCGGGGGACGTAATTTGTGATTAGCCCGGTCCCTTTCAAATTGTATCATTATTTATGTACGGTCCTTATATTTGAAATGACGTTTCACATTCATCTAGTGATGGCCGGTTTTCATTTGAATAATCGATTAATCGATTAACGAACCGAAAAGAAAAATATTTGTAATCCGTTATATCATGTCGATATAAGCATTAACATCTCCAGAAGATCATCACCGATCGTTTCAAACATGTGATGCACTCTCATTGGTGGAAAAATGGCAGCACAACGAACAAAAAAAAATCGAATAGTTGTTAATCGAGTAATTAAAAGATGGGACATCTCTGATTTTAGTGTGATTGTTTTGATCAAAATGAGCGCAAATTTTCATCTCTACCGAGGGAGCAGCAAAACCACAAAATTACCTTGCATACGGGGGGTATTCATTTAATGAAAGGGACCGCGAAAGAGGACACTCAAATAGAAAGTTTTTCTTCCGACAGTTTCATCTTAGTATTCATCTTTGGTACCACGCTGGTCCCTATGCCACTGAACTCTGCCGCGCCGGTTCGTGTTGTATGTAGTTACAGTCTTCTTGATCCGGCAGTCGAAAGTGAATTTCCGGGACGCACGTTAGGAAGCAACATGGAAGCCTCTAATTCACCTAGCACAGTCGAGCCGTTTCCTCATCAATGCAGTCCAAGTCGTCGTGGCCCTGTGTCTGGAGTGGGAGAAGAGGTCTTCCAGCTTGCTCATAAAGGCAAGTATCAATGTAATAATGTGTGTTCCCTGCCTGAAGATGTTTCGCCCCACAGTTGGACTATTTGTTATGCCACTGCGCACTGTTCCTGTCACATTGAACTTCATTCTGAACACGCTGAAGATGCTTCAAACACTGGATTCTCAGGACGCGTCGTGGAAAGCACTTTGGAAGCCTTTGATCTCTCCGACCCGGTCCTGCATACCGCTGCCTGCGCTCTTCACAGTCGTCCCAGACCCGTTGTTGGATGTAGAGAGAGGGTCTTCCAAGCTGCTCTAGTAGGCAAGTACCACGTTAATGTTGGATTGCCTCTTCCTGATGTCTGTTCGAATTCCAGTGGTATTGTATGCAGCTCTTCACCTTCCACCACGGCTCCTTCGGCCGACAACGCATCTGTTGCTAATAGCGCTGTAAACGTAGCTCATCTCCTGCGCATATACTACCAGAATGTTCGAGGACCACGGACCAAGGTAGATTCGTTCTTTTTGTCCACCAGCGAGTGCGATTATGATGTAATTGTATGGACGGAGACATGGTTCGATGACCGTTTATACAGTGCTCAACTGTTCGAAAATGCCTTTTCTGTTTATCGCACAGACCGTTATGCCTCCAACAGTGCCAAAACCCATGGTGGAGGTGTCCTAATCGCTGTTTCATCTCGTTTGAACATTTATATCGATCCGACACCTGTTTTCGATGCTCTAGAACAACTGTGGGTTAGAATCACTACGCCAAGTCGAGTAGTGTAGGCGTGATCTATTTACCTCCTGACCGCTGCAACGATGTCATTGGTATTCAGGATCATGTGAACTCCATCGGTGCTATTGTTTCCAATTTGGAATTCAATGACTATGCTCTGCAACTCGGAGATTATAACCAGCCTTTGCTCCGATGGAGTAAGTCGTACGATGGGTCTTTCCAGGTTGAGCCTCAATCGGTTCTATCGGCTGCTAGTTCAACGCATATCGACGGTTTCGCTTTACATAGCCTCACGCAGATCAATGGTGTATTGAATAGGAACGCTCGCTTTCTAGACCTTGTTCTGTCTAACGAAGCTGCAGCTCTGGCATGCACCGTTTCGGAAGCCATAGAACCTCTGATCTTTCTTGATGCAGACCACCCTGCTTTAGACGTCCTGATGAACCTCCCAGCGCCAATCGTTTTTGATGATTGTTATGTAAATAATCGTATACTGGATTTCCGTCGAGCCTACTTTGTTCTGATTAGTGCTGCTATTTCCGGTATCGATTGGTGACCATTAGAATTAGCTGGATGTGTTGACGATGCCGTTGAATATTTCAGTCAAATGATTTGGGATATCATGGCTGAATTTGTACCTATTGCCCGCCCCGCACCAAAGCCACCGTGGTCTAATGGTCACTTGCGTCGACTGAAACGGTATAGGGCTAAATCGCTACGAAGATACTGCCAAAATCATTCGTACATTACGAAGCAGGAGTTCAACCGCACAAGTAACGACTATAGGAAATGCAACAGATTCCTGTATCGATGATATGTCTTCCGCACGCAATCATCTCTTCGCAGAAATCCAAAGCGTTTCTGGTCGTTTGTAAACTCTAAAACGAACGAAGTCGATTTTTCATTGTCAGTTCATCTCGGTGAGCAAACCGCTGAATCTGAAGCGTAGAAATGCCACCTTTTTGCTCAACATTTCATGAGTTCGTTCAATGAATCTTCGGCCTCACCAAATCAAGTCACGATTGCTATAAGCGATTCTCCAACAGATATATTTGAGCTCCGTCCGTTTCACATCAGTGAACATACCTTCAATCTAGCTCTTCAAAGGTTGAAACTCTCGTTTGCTGCCGGGCCAGACGGCATTCCTGCGTCCGTTCTGAAGCTGTGTTCGGAGTCGTTGCTCACTCCCTTGGCGAAGTTATTTAATCTGTCACTACAGGCGTGGAAATTTTCGTATATGTTCCTCCTCCACAAGAAAGATGATAAAAGGAATGTCCAGAATTACAGAGGAATCACATCACTATGTTGCTGCTCCAAAGTATTCAAGATCATCATCAATGAGGTGCTCTTCAGCTCTTGTAAAAATTACATCTCCACGACTCAGCATGGATTCTACCCAAAACGAACAATTTGACAGAAGTCATGTCGCTCTGCGTTCGGACAATGGACTCTGGCGGACAAATCGACACGGTTTACACTGATCTCAAGGCTGCATTTGGCCGAGTAGACCTCAACATTCTTTTGAGCAAGCTTGAGAAACTCGGAGTGTCTGGATCCTCATCTCGTGGTTCATATCTTACCTTACGAACCGTTCGCTTTGCGTTAAGATTGGAGCTTCTCGTTCTGAAGTGTTCATGGACGTTTTCGGCGTTCCCCAGGGAAGTAATCTGGGACCCCTTCTGTTTTCGCTTTTCGTCAACGAGCTTTCGTGTCTACTGCCACATGGATGCCGGCTTTTCTACGCTGACGATGTCAAAATGTATGTGGTTATCAATTGCATCGCTGATTGTGAGGAGTTGCAGCTGATTATGGATCGTATGCAGAGTTGGTTCTCCCGTAATTTCTTGACGCTCAGCATCAACAAGTGCAATGTGATATCATTTCACCGCAAACAAAACCCGATAATATTTGATTATTCCATTTCCGGGCAACCATTAGAGAGGATTAGCCAGGTCAAAGATTTGGGAGTAACACTCGACTGTGAATTGATCTTCAAACCGCACTACAATAACATCCTGACTAAAGCTAACAGGCAGCTTGGCTTTATGTTCAAAATATCTGAAGACTTCGTTAGTACGTTCAATCTTAGAGTATAGTGCTGTCGTTTGGTGCCCATACCAAGCATGCTGGATAGCCGGATTGAGAGTGTACAGAGAAAGTTTGTTCGCTACGCGCTTCGTCATCTGCCTTGGCTAACGGCTAACTTGCCATCTTACGTGGATCGCTCTCGTCTGCTTGGAATTGACACCTTGGAACAAAGAAGACGGAACGCTCAAGCTGTGTTTGCTGCTAAAATCATTGAGAAAAATCAGCGAGATTGATTCCCCCGAATTACTTCGGCAGCTTTTCTTTTACGCACCTGAGAGAGTGATTAGACAGCGTAATTTTGTACATCTCGCAGCTCGTAATCGGCAATATGGGTTGAATGAACCTATTCGTGCCGTCGCAAATGCGCTTAATGACGTCTATGCATTGTTTGAGTTTAATGTGCCGTTAACTGTTTTTATTAGACTGTCCTGAATTAGAATGTGTCCTGTTTTTGTTTTAATTAAACTTTTTTAATTCATTAAGGCAACCATATGTCAGATGAAACACTGGAACAATAAATAAATAAATAAATGAAGTGGACTTTTATTCCACTCAGGGCTCCCAATTTCGGGGGTTTGTGGGAAGCTGGAGTAAAGAGTACCAAAACACACCTTAAAAGGTTCTCCGTGATGCTTCGCTGACGTTTGAGGAGTATTACACTGTCCTCACACAGATTGAGGTGATCCTTAACTCCCGATCACTACTTCCGTCCTCTTCAGATCCTACTGAGCTCGAAGCTGTCACGCCTGGGCCCTTCCTCATTGGTCGTCCATTGACTGATATTTCATAACCTTCACTCGAAGATGTAAACATTAATAGACATACACATTGGCAGCTCGTCCAGCGTATCCGGGACCATTTTTGGAAGCGATGGTCTCGTGAATATTTGAAAACCCTCCAAAACCGTCAAAAATGGACAAAGGGTTCCAAGAATGTAGCTCCAGGGATGCTGAAGGAAGATAACCTTCCACCTCAGGCGTGGAATCTGGCTCGAACTGAGAAGGTCTACCCCGGATCAGATTAAACTATTTGGGTTGCAGATTTTTAAACTTATCATGGTATTGTCCGTAGCCCAATCTCGAAGTTGACCCCTTTACCCTTTGAATCAACCCAGTCTTCTGTTGTCTACCAAGTTCCTCTTTGCCCGGGGGAAAATGTTTTGTAGAAGTAGTTTTTTGTTTATTAATTTATTTTAAAGGCTCAATCGAATTAACTTTACAGAGCCGAAGTTTCTAGTCATACATAGCATCATACACAATAAACACTTTATCTTCCGCTATCCACCTACTCCATCTGAACCGGAGCCGCTTCCAGTGGTTACATTGTATGGCAGTATCGCCAACGGGGGGCAGAGCGCTTCCATTGCAGTAATGGACGCATTGTAGCAGTAGTAGTAGTTTTGTTTATGTTAATCGCCCTACCCGTTTACCCAATCCTTTAAAACTCTACTAACCCCGAGGCGACCGCGGGTAATCGGTTCCCAACACTAACCATTATCTATCCATCTTAACTTTTATCAAACTAATGGCCTTATTATACGAAACAGCGTCGCATAAGACACTGTTCTGGTAAAGTTGAAATTTCTGGGTCCACATGTTATTTTATACTTAATTTTAATTTCTGAACCACTGTGCAGTGTAGAAACGTGTAACGATGAGGAGGAGGATGAGAACGACGGCGGCAGAGTACTACGAACAGTCAGTCAGCAAGAAAAAAGCACTGAACAATCAATTCAAACATCCATGGGAGCACTGTGTGCATACCTAGGGTAAATCGAGGTAAAACGGACACGTTAAGGAATTTTATTGTTTTATCGACAATAAACACACCATACAACTGTCAATTTATTTTAAAGCTTCACAATTAACACTTTTTTAACCTATAATGCTCGCTAAATTCACATTTTTGTTTTAGATGTGGCTGAAACGGCAAGTGCTGGGGATAAGACGGACAGTCTTAAAAATATAATATTTCTACATTATAAAATCAATCGAAATAATTGTATGATTATCGTGGCAACTCAAGACTGCATTCACCACATCTGGATATGTTCTGGGTACCCCGAGGGAAGTGGGCACAGTGGGCGGATATGCGACGCATTAAGACATATTAGCATATAAGAACAAGATTTGAACATTCTAGGCATCTACACAATTAAGTAAATTCGAATATTAAAATGAGTGTCTTATAAATTATTGGCATTGTCCGTCTTGCCCCGATCGTAAACTATTTACAAAAAACGCCTCTATTTTGCAATCATAAACACAACATTTTACTACTAATTGCAACAAACAATCAAGAAGTGAACCAGGAACAGAATAGTTTATAAACAATATGGTAAGCATTTTACTGCTTTGGTGCTTTACAACCTTAAGAATTGCACAACGAAGTTTACATCACTTTACCGCTAGGGGAATCACATTTTTGTTTTAGTTTAAATTTTTACATTGGACAGCTCCCGTAGGGGAATCAGAAATGCATTAAATATCGTAAATTAAGAGTGAATGTGACATTAGTTAAGCCTTCAAACAATCAACTGTCCGTCTTACCCCGAATACCCCTACTGTACAATTGCTCCACTCGTAAGGAAAATACGAACAAACTTTGCGCCCGAGTAGGAAGGAGCGTGACTTTTCGCCGGCAGCAGCTAGCAGATAGCAATACGCCAGCGTTGACTATGTGGATATTGTTGTCGGAGATTGGAGTGGAGTTCTATTTCTTGACTTTCCATTCACACGGGGAAGGAAACTCTATTGAATAAGGGAATGTTTGGGACAATGACGAATTAGAGTATGTACACCAGTTTGTAATGTTTTCTGAAACGATAGGAAGCAGGTGGGGTTTACCGGATACTTTAGGCAGAATGTCAGGATTGTTTCCTTATGCTTAAATGTGTCATTCTGATGGACGAGGGGGAATTCGTAATGGAATTTTGAAGCAATTGCAAGTATGAATGATAAGTGATTGATTTCCCAATTAACGGCAATGCAATACGTGAGGTAGGTCTAATGAAATTGACGAACAACAGTAATGCAATCAAATGCTTAATGGTTCGCATTTTATGAAGGAGATGCATGATGTGGACTGTCTTGTAACATGTTCTGCATAAAGTATCTAGAAGCTAAACCGGAGACTTATCCTAGACACTGACCAGAAATTAATGATGATGATGGTCCCACCTCTTATAACCCCTACAAGGGTTTGAGCTGGACGATTTATCTTTAAGATAATTAAATATGAAAATTTAACCAGGTTTGCAAACAAAATCGAACTGGTTTCAGTTACAGATAAATATTCCCTCTAGAGTTTACAGTTACTTTACAGCGATATAAATGTGGAAAAACTCAGGCGTCCACCTCTTAGTTCGCTTTTTTGTCCACCTACAATATTCATAAGCATTACAAACAATCAAGAGTTAATGAACAATCAACAAAGCATCCTATTACACTAGCAACCACGCAATCTGATGCTATCATAATTTCCAGCAATATCAGGAATGCTCACGAACCCCCAACATTTGCCAGAAAACTAACTACTAACTCAAGGTATCGTCCAAATAAACTTAAAAATTGCATTTTTTTTGTTTTTATCAGTCATCTATATCCATAATACGAGCGCGAGCCTCAAACCTTTGTAGACAATTTTTTTTATTGATCTACCACTATTAAATTACATATTAAAAATCCAGCATCACCATCGTGGCGAACAAAAATAGTTTTTTGCAGTGCTACAATAATTATTAAAAAGTCATTATGACAGCTATCCATACAAAATAATCCGTTATAGATAACTTCGCCCAGATACATAATTTTTCAATTCATAAAAACAAATGCTACAATAATTATTAAAAAGTCATTATGACAGCTATCCATACAAAATAATCCGTTATAGATAACTTCGCCCAGATACATAATTTTTCAATTCATAAAAAAAAATCACTAGATAACTGATCAAACGAAAAATTTAACGTGTGAAATGTAGTGTCTTTTAAATTCTGTAAGTGTTGCTGAACGATTGATATGTCTGATTGATATGTCTAGGCATTGAATTGAAAACATTTATTCCTTCATAATATAATGAATTTTGTGAAGCACAAGTCAAGAAATGTGGTGTTCTTATTTCAGTCACGTTTCTAGTATTATATCTATGAACGTCACTTCCTCTTTCAATTCGATCACACAAATATCGAGGCAGCAAACCGTTAACTACTTTAAAAATGAACACCATAGTCAAATATACAATTATTTGCTTCACCGACAACCATTGTATGGCGTCTAGCATCAAAGTTGAGGGAGTGAATCTATTACATCTCAATATCAAACGCATTATTTTATTCTGCAAGCGCTGTAGGTAATCTCGATTTTTGTGTTTCATTGGCCAGAAATAAAATGGAAGGGCAAACGTCTAGATGAAGAGAGATGATTGATTTGTATAGCTGTATTTTGTTTTTCAGTCGAAATAGAATTCCATACTTCTTGGCAATTTTCTTGATGACATTGTCAACGTGAGAGTTGAACATAAGTTTGTCATCAATAATCACGCCAAGATATTTAATCTCCCGAACATGATCAATAGTCTCATCATCAATTACAACAGAGACGTTCTCATTTAATCGATTCCGTGAAATTACCATAAATTTAGTTTTACTTGTATTCAATTTCAACTGCTTATACTTCAACCATCTACTTAGAGAACGCAAATCTTCATTCAAGTGTAAAACGGCATCATCTAAATCCTTAGCTGCAATGAATAACACAGTATCATCTGCAAAAAAGATTAATGTCGCAAAATCGTAAAACATGTCGCAACGTGATTAGTATACATAATAAATAACAGGGCCCCTAATACACTTCCCTGGGGCACTCCAAGGTTATATCCCACGGGACTTGAAAAAGAATCATTAAAAAAGTCCGTTGAGTTCTGTCAGACGAATAGCTTTCAAATTTATATGCAGTACTCGAAATTCCAAAGCGCTTGATTGATTATAACAATTAGGGCCTAGAAATTGTTTCAAAAGCGCGTTTTAGATAAAAAATAAAAAACAGCAACAATCGTATCTTAACACTTCAAGTTATTTTTCCACTTCGTTAATACCAAATTCAACGCGGTTTCACAGGAATGACCTTCCCGATATCCCGATTGTTCTGGTATCAACAAACTATTACTATTCAAATACGCCAACAGCTGGCCTTTAACAACAAGTTCTAAAATTGTCTCTAATGTGTGCAACATGTTGATGGTGCAAAACGCTTCGGCTTTAATCGTTCCAGCAACTTTTTGAATGGGGACCACTAAGGATTCCTTCCAAATTTGTGGCACGTGTCCAGTTTGCAATGATTCGTTAATAAGGTCCAGCAAGATGTGGCCAATGACATGAAAGCAATCTTGAATAACTCTAGCATTAACATTATCTACTCCATCCGAATAACAAATAAGCCGGCGCCGGTGGTGTAGTGGTAAGCGTGACTGCTTTCTAACACCCCGATGGGTCTGGGTTAAATCCCAGCCGAGGTCGGTGGGATTTTCTGAGGCATAAAAATCTCCGGTCACGTCTTCCTTCGGAAGGGAAGTAAAGCCGTTGGTCCCGGCCCATGTGTGTTGAATGGGTGCAATATCCTACGCAGGTGTGGAAGCTGCCTTCCTGCACATTCGATTGCCGTCAATGGATGGTTATCGATGTCCGTCGGTGATTGGCACTAGATTGCGGAACAGAGACCGACGTTAAATAAAGGAAAAAAAGAAGGATAACAAATAACTCTAAGTTCATCTAATGTAATTGGGTGAAAACCTTCAAATCTACAACTATTATTAACTGGCTATTTTATTTCGTCAGGTTCATCGACCAATTCAATGGATTGATTAATCAACGAAACACTGTCGACAAAATAATCATTAAACTTAGATGCAATTACTTGTTCTGACTATTCTAATGTGCCATTAAAAGTTATGGACCGCGGTGGTTTGCAATTACTAGGTTTCAATAAAGATTTCAAAATTATCCATAACTCTTTGTTGTTGTTTTGATGCTGATCAATCTTCCTTTGAACATATTCACAACGAGTTTTCTTTATCGATTGTTAATACTTATTATGCACGATTGTGTACCTACTCCAATGATTGTCATCATTTGATCTACAAAACTTTTTGTACCATTTGTCCCTTTTCCGTTTAAGACGCAAAAGATCAGAGTTTTTCTAAGAAACAAACTTTTGCTCAATTGCAATGACTTTAGGATTGTGACCCAACCATGCATCCTAGAGCCCATGGAGCGATTCTCTAGTCATTTTATGTAGCTTATCATAGCGCTCCACGATTTCTTTTGAGATCTTGCTTGAGCTTATTAATGAATCATTGCAGACATAACATGTGCCACTATTTTGCAAGGAATCCTTGGTGTTTCATATTCAAAAAGTTGTTGGAACGATTAAAACCGAAGAATTTCGTCCCATCAACATGTTGCATACATTGAAGAAATTTTAGAAATTGTTGTGAAAGGCAAGCTGTGGGAGTATTTAAATGGCAATAGTTTGTTGATACCCAAATAATCGGGATGTTGGGAAGGTCATTCTTGTTAAACCGCGTTTAATTTGGTTTTATCGAAGTATAGAAAAATAACTAGCGCAGCGTAAAGATACGATTGTTGCTGTTTTTTTTTTATCTAAAACGCGTTTTTGAAACAATTTCAAGGTCCTTATTGTTAAGATCGATTTGGAGTCACGACTACTGCATTTATATATTAGGGTGGGTCACCGTTATATGAAAAAAAACATACTTGACCTCATCAAGCGAGAACAACCTTTTTTGGTTCCATTTGGGGTCCCAAACAACTGTGCAAAATTTGGGGACGATTGGTTATAACCCGGCTTTCCACATTGCGTTTGAAATTAGTATGGGAAAACCTAGTGTTTTGCATTTGCATCCCTAGGGACCACAATTTTGCTTGAACCACGCAACAAATATAGTCCAGGAAGTACCTAACAACTTTGCTGAAAGAAGTACGGTGCCAGAGTGTGTCTAAAAAAAAGTTATAGCCGTTCAAATACTTATGGTTTGAATTAAATGCCAAAAATCACTTTTCCTGCCAACACTGCAGGTCAGATAATAATTTCGGAGTATCTCATCTCATCGACTTTGTATGTTCAGATGAATAATTGAACTATTCAAAAACAATCGATCTATCTCATATGCGAAGTTGGTGAAGAGGGGGGGGGGGTATGACCTCACCCCTCCACACCGCTCCCTTCCCTCATATTAATCGAAGTAAAGATGCAAGCTGATTTAACGTCGGAATTTATTATCTTATTAACTCTTGAAATACACTGACATATTGGTAGTTTATCCACAAGTTGCAAGTAAATAGCAACTTGGAGAACTTCCTTACAGACGGAATCACGTTTTGACGTAAAATCGGTTTCATTGGTCCAATATATGGTACATCGAAATCAAATCGCATCTGTCGGTCTGTCAGAAATAAGTCTGGTAAAATAGCAGGTTTATTTAGGTTCCATCTGCTAAACTTAAATTCACCAAATGGAAAACCTCCTAAGTAAAAGACTTTCGTTAGTTTGGCTGAGCTGACAAAGCATACAATTTGTTGAGGAATACACGGATTGTTTATTATAATCAAAATCGCTTTAGAAAATATCCAAATTGTTGTTGCGCGAAGTTGAACCAATGGACGCAGTGGTTCAACTCACCCAATAAAAAAAAAATAAGTTTGACTTTGATTAAGGTGGGCTACAGTCCAGCTAAAACGTAGCCCACTTAAAGATTGCCCAACGAGTGAAAGAACATAGTGGGATAAGATATCTTCGAGTAATTCTTTATCCAAAAGCTTAAATTAAGTTGAATAAAAGGTAAACAAACCACCACTGGATGTCAAACTGATTAATGTGGATTCATCGCGTTCCTTCGTGACGTTAGGGTAGAGAACTACTTCGGCCTAATCGCTCATTTTGGGCCTATCGAGCAGAAAATTTCAAATAAATCTTGATTTCAGAGTAAACAAGTCAATTGTGCGTTTGGTACGATACTTTAGTTAACACGCTACGGAACGAAGTCAATGAGAACGCGTGCTATGAAGGTTTGCACCCATAATTCCCAAAAACAAAAGAAGCGCTCCGACCGAATCACGTTTTATCTTCATCCGATAGGCCGAAGTGAATTCATTGGCGTTTCAATGACGTTTCAATGCGTTAGGCCGTGTTTAGAATCCGTAGGCCGAGTTTAGCGTCAAGAAGCAGTGTTAGACTTTTGACAATATCTCAACGATTGATTTCTCTTTATCAAATCTTACGGTACGTACGGAAAGGTAAATAAATTTGGAAGCCATTAGTAATAATAGCATTCCGTTTGGTGCTAAACTGCGCTAGATTAAGGAAGACTAAGTGCGGGTTGTGCTTAATAGGCCGGAAATGGGGTAATTAACCCTATCTGATACTAAACTTGTTCTTTGTTAACTTATAATACAGCAGTTGAAGGAAATGCACTTCCCGTCTAAACCTCGCAACTACTCGAGAAGATTGGAAAATCCTAAGTTATTTCAGTCTATAGCCAGATTTTCTTTGATATAAGTGAAGGGGAGGCGATACAATAGCCCTCCTCCTACGCATATTAGATTGAGCATGTTTGAATAATACATTTGAACATTCCAACCTGACACAAACAGAAACACCAAAATTATTTCAGTTTGAAACTTTACTTTCATAGATATAATTGAGAGGGCACTACTACTACATCTACGTTTTTGAGATTCAGCATTTTTTTTTTCCTTGGATTAGTTTTCCGCGCTTTATAGTACGTTCAGACTACAGAGTTATAACATGTTATAGTGCTATCTTGATGGTGGTTTGTGTTGCAATTTTTTGACAACCGTTATAACATGTTATAACTCTCCAGTCTGGACAGCGTTTTACTTCCCTTTTGAAGGAAGCCGTGATCAGAGATGTTATGCCTCAGAACATCCCGGTGGTGCGGACTGGGATTGAACCCAGCCCTGATGGGGTGAGAGGTAATCACGCTTACCACTACACCACCGGTGCCGCTTAAGATTGAGCAATTGTTTTTGAATAATTCATCTGAAAATAACAAAACGATAAGATAAGAAACTCTGAAGTTAGAAATTTGATTGAGCCTTTACTTCCATTGATATTTATGAGTGAAGGGGCCCCTTCGCTCCTCTACATCTACAAATATGAGATAAAAATATTGTTTTTGAATAATTCATCTGAACATACCAAATGGAAAAGATGTGAAACTCCGAAATTATTTCAGTTTGGAATCTGACTTCCCTTGTTGTCACCGGCAGTGTTGGCAGGAAAAGTGATTTTTGGCATTTAATTCGAAACAATAATCTTTGAACAACTATAACTTTTTTTAGAGACATTTTAGCACCGTACATCCTTTGGCAAAGTTGTTAGGCACTTCATGAACTATACTATCATAAATTGATTGTGGCATGGTTCAAGCTAAATTGTGGTCCATAGGAATGAAAATTCAAAAAAGTAGGTTTTCCATACTAATTTCCATAAAAATTTCAAACGCAATGCGGACAGCCGGAAATCATCGCACAAATTATGCAAAATATGGGCCAGCAAACCGCATGATGGCCTTTTACAATCAATATTGCGAAACCATTGACTTTACAATGTCTCGGCATAAACTAAAACAATATTTTTACTCCATAAGGCATTATATCTCATAAAAAAATAGGAAAGCTGACACTGCTTAATTTTCATTAAAGACAAAATTATACTTTTAACCTCTTTTCCAAAGTTGACGAAATAAAAAAATAAAAGAATTTAAGAAAACAGAACTGTATTCGAATATGTACTAGTCTACGTTGGTTGACGAAATAAATAAATAAATAAATAAAAGCAATCATTCCCAAATTTTGCACAGTTGTTTGGGACCCCAAATGAAACCAAAAAAAAAACATTGTTTTGAAATAATGATCATGATGACCCACTCTAATATATATGGTTTGAAAGCTATTTGTCTGACAGAACTCAACGGACTGTTTTTAATGATTCCGTTTTTAGTCCCTTGTGGAATAACCTTGGAGTGCCCCAGGGGCCCTAATACACCTTTTATTTATTATGTTTTTTTAATGACATGAGGACGTGTTTTTTATAAGTTGCTGCAAATTGATTGTGACTGGAAAGAATTGTTCAGTGACAAGTGTGCTGCTAAAGTGCCGTTATACACTTTAATGAAGATTTTCGTTCTCTTGGATGTAATATTAAAATTCATTTTTTGTTGTGTAGCTTCATCTTCTTTTTCTTCTTCGCATTTCAAGCTTATTGCATATCGCATATTAGCTTATTGCGTGCTCTCAACTTAGTGTTCTAGATGCACTTCCACAGTTATTAATTGAGAGCTTTCGATGTCTGTACCATTTTTGCATTAGTATAATTGTGTGGCAAGTCCAATCATACTTTTATGTCCAGGGAAGTCGAGAAATTTTCCAACCCGAAAAATTCGTAGACCGGACCGGGAATCGAACCCAGCCACCTACAGCATGGTCTTGCTTTGTAGCTGCACCTTTACCGACTGAGCTAAGGGAGGTCCCTGTGTAGCTTCGAAACAAGTGATTTAAACAAATCTTGAATTGACCACTTTTACGGATCTTTCAATTTCCAAATTCATCCATGTAACTTCACAACAAGTGATTTAAATAAACATCGCGGATCTCTAGGATCTTTTAGGCAAACTTACTATTTTCAATGATGTTTGTTATTTCCGGCACTTGAATAGCAACCCCCTGTACAATTGTTGCGTTATGATGGAAGTTGCTTTAAGGCGGCTATTCGGTTTAATCCGATACAAATGGAAGTAGATAAATATTGCATTAATTTGCAATCTGTTTCATCAAAATCGGATACAAATTGGTTTATTACAGCCAAAACAAAACAGGTGCCATTAGGTAAAGGGATTGATGAAGTCGTCATCAACCCTTTACCGATTTTATTCATACGATCTATTGGCGTATTCTCATAACATAGGGGAAATGGATGTAATGTCGGCCTAAATGTTCCTAATTTGGGCCCATACATAAATTCAGCAATCGACTAAATTTTCAATAGCGACCAAAAATATTCATTAGTACCGTCCCAATGACGCGTTCATCTAGATAAAATGGATAGATTTTTAGCCATGGGTTCAATCTTAGATCCATAGGCCAACATTAGAGCCATTTATCGTATATTTGTTTTGAAGGAATAGCTTCTGCGATTCATGACTTGGGGATAAAGAATATCGAAAAAATTGTCTTCCAAGAACGGAGCGCCAATGTTTAATTAAAAAAATATTCCATCACTTTAATAGCATTAAAACTCCTTTATTGACAAGATCTAAAAGCAGCGGCGCCGGTGGTGTAGTGGTAAGCGTGATTACCTCTCACCCCAGCAGGCCTGGGTTCAATCCCAGTCGGCACCGCCGGGATGTTCTGAGGCATAACATCTCTGGTCACACCTTCCTTCGGAAGGGAAGTAAAGCAGTTGGTCCACGGTTCATGAGTTGATGAGTCGATATGCAGGTATGGGAGCTGCCTCCCTGGTATCGGTAGCATTGGTACTCAGGACGAAAAACAAATCATGGGAAAAAAAAAAGAACCATAAGCATCTAATGTTTATTTGATGCTGATATAAATATCATTGTTGAAGCCCAGATGTTACAAATGATGACCAGTTTAATGCATATTATCTACATGAACTAGATCCTGAAACAAAAACTCCGAATAAACCCATTAACACTCGCGTCAGTCGGAAACATCGTAACTTTTCTTCCCCATGGTACGATCCATTGACATTGGTAACTGTCGACTTTTTCCCTTCGATTTACTTATGCAAATCAAGAGGACCTTCACACTTCACACCACGCGTCGCTGCGTGCAAATATCCTCCAGTAGATAAACGATTTACATATTTGATTTAGGTTTGATAGCATTATCGCAACACAGCATAGCTTTTTTCTCTGTTTATTTCAGCAGACGGGGACCAATCGGATGTAATGGCTTTTATTTATGTGTGATGACCAGACAACACCCATAGCGCTCGCGAGTGCGGCGGCTCATGGCAATTGTTTGACAAACACTTACCAGTTATCAGGAAAACAGTTGAGTAGAGAGTCAATGTTACCCAAATCCTCTGTGATTAAGTGGATCAACAACAGTATTATTTGAGCTAGGAAAATCAATGACGTAATCCCAGCAGATTTCGGTGAACTATTATTCAAAAGCTATAATTTTCGGTTATATTTTTGCGTTGACACACAAAAAAAAAAGTTCACGATGAGTATGTCTACTCTAATACTGTGTCATTCACTAACAATAAATATTAATATAACCATGCAAATCGTACCCATCGACATCCCATTCGAACCCATTCACGTACAATACATTGAATTTGATGAATAAACATCCTCCTCAACCTTTTCCATGTACCTATATTGAATCTTTCTTTTCACTAGCATCGGACTGAATCAACACGTTGCTAGATCCATCCCGTTGTAAAGCCAGTAGAATTTCAAATCTGAAGCGCATGGGCATGGGAGATAGTGCCGACGACGACGACGACGTACTTAGTTTGATCGCAAGTGAATATGCTATGTGGCAAATACATAACTAAATCCAACCGGCAGATGATTGACGTCAACTTGACAGTCTGTTGTGACAATCACAGTGACAGTATAACACGTGGGGGCCAGAATTGGCAAAAAATTATAATATTCGTTTCTGGCTTGGCGCCACCAGTTTTCTTCCTCGTCCATCATCATTCCCCGAACGGTGCTGGGTGTCCTTGGATTTGAATAGGATGAGATAGTCAGCCGGATTGGGACGGCACCAAGCAAAATGTCTTTTTTTTTCTCCGAGGTAGACGACAACAAAGCGACTACACCGATCGACTGTCATCATTTTTATTTTGGCAGGCTCCCACTATCCAATCACGTCAGCTCAGAAGATTTTCCTCATGTGGCTTGATTGGTAGATGGAATTGAAAGCTGGATTTATAGCTACTTTTCTATTATTATTATGATACGAGTTGAGTGAAAATAGTGAAAGGCATACACACACAGCAATGGCATTACATTTGATGTGATTACATTTACGGAATTTTGTTACTGATTATCTTCGAGAGGTTTGAAATTGAATCATCATTCATACATCTTAATTGCAACTGTGAAAAATTCATGGAAACTAGTGGTATGCCATCATGACTGTTGTTTTTATAGAACACTTTTCAGGTCATTCGTGATGGTTTGCGGCCTAATGCAATTTGGCCGAATATGTAATTTGGCCGAATATGTAATTTGGCCGAATATGTAATTTGGCCGAATACTTTAGAGAATTCATCAATTTTCGAACAATACTAGATTCCTGATTTGAAATAAGAAATTGAGAAATGGAGAAATTGTTTGTTTCCAGATACCAAGCTTAGTGAATCTTTACGATCCGGGACTTAGACATTTCTGGTTTATGCTTTCATATCTTCCTCTTAAGCCCAAGGCAGTGGACTTCTATTGAAAAGCGTTCTTCTCAGGCAAAGACAATTAAAAGGACATTTTCAAGAACCTTAACTTTTCACGCTTCTAAAGTTCAGAGGGACTGTCTTTTCTAAAGGGTGTCCACGATGAAATTGCCACACACAAAATTGATTCGCAAAATTCGAGTTTTCATCCGATTGCCATCAAATTTTCAGGGATTGAGAAATAACTATTAAACTTCATTTTACCATTTTACTCGTATTTTATTTACAGTCCATACGCAAATGTCCGCACCTTGGCCTTAACCCCGGCCATAAGATTCTGCACAACCTGTGAATCAACCGTTTTTTGCATGTAAACCCATACTTTCTTCAGTTCCTCGACTGTCTTCACTACCTTAGGTCGTTTAAGAAGGTGCTGCTTCATAATCGCCCAGTACTTCTCGATGGGGCGGAGCTCCGGAGTGTTGGGAGGGTTGAACATTTTCGGCACGAAATTGACCTTATTGTCCGCATACCACTTCAGCACATCCTTGGAGTAGTGGCATGAGGCCAAATCCGGCCAGAAGATTGTTGGGACGTTGTGGGCCTTCAGGAGAGGAAGCAGCCGCTTCTGGAGGCACTCTTTTATGTACACCTGTCCGTTCATCGTGTCCTGGGTCACGAAAGGTGCACTCCGCTTCCCGCACGTGCAGAGGCTTGCCAAACCAGCAATTTCTTCGCAAATTTGGACATCTTCTGAGTGCGGACATGCTCCGGAACGCTGAACTTATCCTTGGCCGTGAAAAACAGGTTGCCGGGGATCTGTTTGAAGTCGGCCTTCACATATGTTTCGTCGTCCATGATGCAGCATTCAACTTTCGTCAGCATGTTGAGGTACAACTTCCTGGCATGGGTTTTGGCGGACTTGTTCTGCTTCTCGTCGCGATTAGGGGCTTTTGTACCTTGAACGTTCGAAACCCAGCCTTAGTTTTGGCCTTCTGGACAAAACTTCGGCTTAGGTGCAGCTTCTTAGCCACATCCCTAACGGAGGCGTTCGGATTTCGGTTGAAGGCCCCAACTACGCGGTTGTGATTTTTGGTGTTGTACGGAATACTTTTTCCTTCACTTCTGGGCTTCCGATCGGTGGTCAACCGTTCCTCGAACCGCTTAATCACTCGCGACACCGTGGAATTCGCGATTCCCACGTTTTAGCGATGGAACGATGCGAGAGATCCTTGTTCTCGTGATGAATGCGCAAGATTTTATCACGCACGAGCTGTTCTTTCGACTCCATTTCCGCGAGTTTTGATCACAGGACTTTAAAACTTGCAGGATGCAAATAATGCACTATGAACTAAATCCACCCAAATTTTGATTAAATTCTACCCAACGGTTAAAAAGTTAGAGCAATTTCATAGCGTGGCAATTTCATCGTGGACACCCTTTACATCACAGTTTGTTCTATTTCTGATTAAATTACAAGGGAAGTTTCCAATCTATGAAAAGTTCCACCAGCTAGAGTGCGGATTGAACTCTCTTTTCATGGCAATCGCTAGATGTTAGAATGACAGGTGACACCGCCAAACATGAATTTAAGATTTACTAAATTATGAGTAATCAGAAATTACTATTCCATCTTATAAACATTACCATGAGCAGTTCTTTAGAATTTAATTTTCAGCTATAAATCCCACTTACAGTGGGATTACCTAAAAAGATCACTACTCATTTTAAATTTTGATATGCAAGCGAAGCTGCTAGTAATGAGACGAATACAGTCCATTTCCAGCTATATTTTAATGAAACACTGATTTGTGTTTCGTTCAGTGTATGTCTGCATCTTGCACCGCCATCATCTCTCGCTATGGCCTTACATGTGGAATGAAAAAATTACAAATTTAAAAAACAAAACGCGTGAAAAAACTTCTACCTACAAATGTGAAAAGATTTTGCACTCATCAGATGTAAAATGTGTTGTACCCAAGGAATCAAAAATATCTCCAAATGACAAAATGACAAGCGATCAACGAACCGAATAATAACGCTATGTCAGAAATCGAAAGCAATAATGATATAATCTTCTTCGTTCTTTTTCATGACAAGCAGCCCGTGCGACACAACTCACTCGGGGCGGTAGAAGGAAACGAGTAAATTGTTGGCAAGCTGCTTCTCGAAGTAAACCCGAAGATGATACACGTGTGTTAATGGGATTTTTTTGTTTTGTCTTTTCTCGATTCATATCAAGCTTTGTCCCCATCCGTGTATATTGCAACAAAGCAGGCAAGCAATATATCATTATCCTTCTACCACTCGGATCGAGCTATGTTACAGAGCGACTTTGTCATGGTAGTCGTAGCAACCGTTTTGTCTGTATCGTTGGTTGCTTTATGTGTTTGGATTCGCTGGTTGTACCCATGACCTACTAGCTGTTAGATTTTTTTTAGGCTGCATACGTGCTGCTTCATGAATTCTCATGCGCTCCTGTATATACAAGTACCTACATCCCCAAATGCTTTTTCTTCGGATCCCATTGTATCCGCAAATCGTGATAAAATCAAACGTTTGAAAAAAAACTTCGTCAAATTTAAAGAAAAAAACCTATTTTGACCCCAGCATGCTACAATTATAATTTTATAACTTTTAACGTTAGGGATTTTCCGAGAATTTTAGATAACCTTTAAGAAGTTCCGAGAATTTCAGGGAAGGGAAGTCAAGAGAAATCTTTAGAAATATTGCAGGAACTTCATAGAAGTCTAGAGAACTTCAAGGATGTTTAAACATTTTACCGGGATTTTTCATTTATCTCAGTGCATCAAATAAGCACTTGAATTGCGAGCACTTCAGGAATGCTCAAAGAACAGTAGAGAAGATCAGAAAACCTCAGAGCAGTTCAATTGACCTCCATTAAATTACAGGACTTTCTAAGTAGTTCTAATAAATTCAGAAATGTCCGAACATTTTAGCAAAGTTTGAGAGTTTCAGGAAAATTGAGGAATATTCAGGGAAGATGCGGGAACATTTTGTATGAGGTTCCAATAATGTTGTGGCAGTTTTGAAAACTTCAGAAAAATTGCGGCAACTTTTGCGAAGATTAAAGAACTTCAAGGCAGTCCCATTAATTTCAGAAAAATACAAGAGAATTTTCAAAAATTGTCAAGATATTCAGGGTAATTTAAAGAACTTAAAATAAATTTAGAGATTTTAGAAAGTTTGTTTATCATCAGGAAAGTTTAAAGACCTTCGTGCCAAATCAAGAAACTTCAGAGTACTTCCACTAATTTAAGAAAAAATCTCAAAGAGTAATGGGAAATTAAAAAAAAATCGGGAATATTCCTAAAATTTTAGGAAATTGCATTCATTAAGAAATTTTCTTAATATCAGACAAATTGATGGAACATTAAGGAATTTCAAGAATTTCATGACAATTTAAAGAACTTCAGGGTTGCACAAACCAATTCAGCAATTGCAGCTAAAAACAGGCTGTTTTAACCAAGAGAGTGTTAAGTTACGTTGACGAATCGGTATTCGAGTCTACCAGACTTTCCGGAGCACAAATAAAATAAACACAATTAATTTTGGATTGCTACTTTATACACTATTTATTGCCTCCGAGAGGAAGATCGACTAACTTAACAAATATGTAGAAAAATGATTCCTTAAATATTAAATTTGAACAATAAAACTCACTCACAATAATTATTTACAACAACAAAAAACCATACAAGATGTAAACAATAACAAACGCATACAAAACACTATAACCCTAGTAGCACGCTTGTCCCAAATCAATTGTAGAAACTTATATACGACTTATTTCAGTCATAAACAAGTTGCTGTAACTTATTGTGATGAAAGTGTGCTATTCGGGAAAGCAAACAGTGTGGGTCGCATTACTACCATCGCGCCGGGAGGCTTTTGCTGGTAACGCTTTATACACTCAAACGTCGTAGAGCCCGGCGCCGATGGTGCGATCCAACACAGGTTTCTTCATCTTTTCGTCTGCTAAATTGTTTGATTGGAAACTTGATGTTCCGTGAAAATCAAGGAAGTTCAGGAAATAGAACTTTTAAACAGAACAAAGAAATTCAAGTCTATCTATGTCTAGACTTTCGGAGAAGTTTAAAGATCCTCAAGATTTTTTTTTATCTTGTTCGTGGTAGTTTTACGGAGCCGATTATTAATTGTTAATTTTTTTAACCAAAGACATAGAACTAGTAAGAGTTGTGCCGAGTACTCGTGGCTTACCCGAGGTTAGATGGGTACATTGTCAAATGATAGGATCAGGGGAGGAGATTTGAGGTGGGGTTTCATTGTCTTATAAGAGTGTTGTCGACAGTAGTGGTAGTGCAGTTCTAGATTCGTCTGGAGTTCAGCCGGCTATGGTGATCAGTGGGCGACGATGAGACTCATCAAGACGAGAGAACAAGACAAACAAAAACTAATACACAGAGACAAAATACAAAGGGATTCAATTCTTATACTAGACATTTGCAGAAACACATAAATCGACTGCATATAGCAGAGATCGCGGGTTCGCAAGACGTCTCTTATAGGGATATAGGGTTGTCTTCCATTGGCCTCGAAGGTATTCAAAAGTCTACCTGTTGGAGACTGAATTTAGGTACCTTACTTAACAATCCTGCACACCCCCAGGGGTGCAAAGGGCCTTTGTGAAAGATTTCCATCCTGGGCGATTACTAGCTTTGGCCTTGACCTGTGCCCAAGTCAAATTTCGATCAACGTTCTTAATTTCACTGTTTAGACTCCGCCGCCACGAGCCTCTGGATCTGCCTCTACTGCGATGTCCTGCTGGCCAGTGCTTGCCTTCAGATTTCGTTTCCGCTCCGTCGTAGTGTGTGGCCACTTCCGTTCACGAATTTCTGTCTCTATAGGCTTCTGATGGCACAAACGATGAAGCTCGGAATTTGAAATCCAATTGTGGGGCCACCAGGCACGAATTATGTACCGCAGGCATCGATTGATAAACACCTGCAGCTTCTGAGTGTTCTCCGCTGATACACACCATGTTTTACTGGCTTATAACAGCACAGACTTCACGTTCGAGTTAAAAATTCGGATTTTGGTGCATCGCCTGATCTGAATCGCTCTCCATACGTTTCGCAAACTAGCAATTTAGGTACCTGTTAGGTAAATTGTGACATGGCAGTGGATACCTGCTGATTTTTAGTACCTATTGATTAAACTTGTAGATAAAAAATGGATTCTTTAGTGGTTCTTCAGTACTTGGCACTGCAAGTCTGCAAGTAGTAGACGAAATACGCGTATCTGTTAAAAGATAAGCAATTATAACGGAATTTAAAGGAAATAAACTAACCCACTCAAAGCTCTTCATAAAGGGATTCCGTTAAGAGGTTCGACAAATTTAAAGAATTATTCAAAAGTCGCTCTCTAGTGGATCTTGAAGAATTAGTTTTGATTAAAACTGTGAAAACATGTATGAACTCTACAGGAAATCTTAAAACATCATTTATTGATCGATTTAACTTCAGTATAATATCGGAAACCGTACAAAAGTGCCGGGAATTTCAAGGAAGTCCAGTAATTTCTTTTTTTAAGGGTAACTACTAAAACTCCACAGAAGTCCATAGAACTCCGGTTGCGTTTTGGAATGTTTTGAGAACAACGGGGAAATTGCAAAAAAATATCGTGAGAAGTTCAATGATCAATGAATTTAGGTTATGTTTTGTAAGCTTCACGGCAGTTTCAAGTATTGCGAGAAATTCTGGTAAGGTTATCTCAGTTCCATTAATTTAAGGAAAAAAGAAATAAATTTTGAAAAGCTTCCAGTTTTTTAAGGAAGCCTAGAGAACTTCAGAGCAGTGTAGAAAACTTAAGACAAAAATCAGAAATTTCACAAAAGTTCAGGAAACTCCAACGAGGTACAATTCTAAAAACTTCAGGAGAATCTCAAGGACTATAGACAAAGAACATCGATACAGTTCTAGGAACTTAAGGAAAATCGTGGGAGCTTTAAAGAAATACTGAAAATATCTCGTCAGTTCAGAAAATTTCAGGGAAGTCCAAATAACTCAAAGAACTTCGAAAATCTAGCGGAATTTCCGAAAATTTGAAGTTGGAAAAGTATGCAGAATTTGCAATGAACTGTATTGTGGTCCCTGGAGTGTTTTTTAAAATATTTTTTTTTTAACATTTAGCTTATTTTTCGAACAAAATTTGTTTCCCCAAATGCATTGCACCTAGAAAATCATCTCGACATAGTTTTGTCAAAAATATGCATTCATAACAAATAAAATTGCTTGGAAGGTTCCATTACATTTGTTGTATGAAATATATGCAGAGAATGTAAGAGAAATTGTTCTTGCGTGTACATTCTTTTATTATAATTATGGGCGTAAAGATTTTAGGGTGGTGGCGTACACAGTGTTGGCAAAATCTTCAATCAAATGATGTTTTACCGCTCTCATACGCTCTCAATATCACGCATGATATTGGAACAAAATATCATGCTTTGATATTGCGAGACTATTCACAACGTGCAAAAATCAAGCCGAGAGTTGACTCGAAACAAAAACTGATTCCGTTGAACATCGTTTTCTTAGATTCCTACGGGCTCGAGGTAGACAACCTTATGTTCCAGTTCGGGATATTTTAGCTAGACGCGATCTGAAGTTTATGAAACTCATATATGTTTACTTTAAGAATATTAACCTTAGATTGTAAGTTTGACTAACCTTTGTTTGTATTTTGTACGTGTGGGTTTTTATGTTTGTTTTCAAGATGAATAGAAATACGATCATGTTTTAGGATTAATTAAATATTTGTATCGTTAACCTCCTTCTCCCTTTTCCTATCCAAAAAAATTGAAAATCTCCACTAACTTCGAGACAACCGCGAGTATCCGGTCCAGCTCCTTTAACTTAAAATATAAGACAACAATAATGTATAACGAAAATGATAACTCGGCTCTGTACAGTTTATTCGATTGAGCCTGTACAAATAACGTAATTAATAAATAAAAAAAATCGTTTTCTTAGATCGAGAAAGTATTGTTTGCTATCTCTTTTTACTGTTCATCATGTTATAGAAATTTCGGTTGCGTTCGGGTGTAAAGCAAAAATCATGAAGCTCAATCTCACCAAAGTTTGTTGAAATTAGCAGCTGGTGAGTTTTGTTAGCTTGATATTCCGAGCTGCAATATCACAGCTTGCAAAATCAACCGCAGTTGTTTGCTTGTTGTCCACAAAAATCAAGCGTGATCTTGGGCATTGGTGGGATTTGATTTTTTTTATATATATTTCCAATACTGGGCCTACATATGCAAAATCAGTGAGTAACCAGCTCTAAATTTAACATGGCAGCACTGTGGAGAAACAATAACAAGATTTAAGGTTTTTTGAACGCTTTTTGTTTTAATTTACTAAATGAAATTACTACACATATTAAGAGAATTGTATAACAGTTACCCAGAGTGAGTTGTAAAAAACAACCAGCAATCTATTTTCAAGGACTATTTTCGACGGGCCGATTCTACATTCATTATTGAGTTGATATGTTAAGTTGACCAGTGTTGGCAAAATCAAATATTTTTCCACTCTCATACCATAGAGCTAACTCTATAACCAGAAGGTCCCGAAGAAACGTGCTCAACTTTTTGGCTTAGCCTGGTACTCTCTTCGGTCCCAAGCTAATCGATGCACCCCTCGAAACAAGGGAAAATCCACGAACACCTCAATTTACCTGTCGCACTTTCATAGCGAATCAAAACAAACATAGTGTAGTGCTAGAATTTCGACTAGAATGGGGTTGTTCATCGATGTACTTGGTACCGATAGGCTAGTCCAGTGCAAGCCAATTTTAAATCGTTAGTTTCCACCAGTTGGTTATAGGCCACTTCGGCGTAATTTTTTCGTTTCACAGCAATTTTTCGGTTTTAGAATCATTGTGGCTTTCCTAGGTAATTTTTAGCGTTTTTGTCTCTAAATCTCGGGTCGCAAGTATATGGAATTTATCTAAGTGGGTCCCAATTGCTTATCAATATATGTGCGGAAATACGAGAGTTTTTCGTAGTGTATTTCTAGCGTTCATAATCAGACCTAGCTGAAATGATCGATTAACATTTATTTGTGCATTTGGTGTTGCTTTTGCTGGTCAATGCAGTTTGGTTCTTATAATTCTGAGCGTTAGATTTGCATTTTGTTTATTGAAACACCTTACCAACCGCACAAATACAACAAAACCATGTAATCAATATAAATCCACAAAAGAATTCTTACAATATATTGCTTGGCAATGCAGCCACAGTAACTAATATTTAAATAATTGACTTTTCGCTACTTTGAACTCTTCACAAAGTTTTCCGACCATGATGCAAGACCAGTCGCTAAGTTCTCTTCCCATCTAGCATGGTCCATACCTAGTATTGAAAACTTTACTTTATCTACAAGATAATGCAACTTACCTCATCGGAATCTCATCAGAAAATCTATACAACTATGACTCTTTGTTAAAGTTGGTTGATAAGATGAAAACCAAACACAGGAAAATAATAAGGAGAAGAAGATATCATCTCCTTCAGTTGGCGTGCCAGTTTCCGTAGGGTCAATTGAATCGCATTCGACGTCGTCGCCGTTATCTTCGTCGTCTGTTTACCGATGTAATTTCCGCTTGCCACTTGTTGCTAGTCTGTTGTCTTATGTGACGGATGAAGCACGAATGGCTTCCCATTATTCCATTATCGATCACTACAACCTGTAGTTCTGCTACTACCAAGCCTCGGCGAAAATTGTGGTTGGGGCTGGAATTATTTCAAAGTCGACAATGAACCCAACAATGCTCCTAATTAAAAATATCCACCCAGATAACTCAGAACAACAAACAGATACCGGTATAGCGTTCCAGACTTATGTTTTTCTGATAGAACAACAGACTCATGAAATTGGAAACTCAAAACAATCATTAATCAGTTTCACATTAAGTTAATCGATTTCCACAGATATGTCACCGAGACAGATGGATTGCTGACTGTCACGACTCGGTAGAGCGCTTCCCGTGATTCATTGTATAACTTTACTGAAGCTTTAATCTGGTTAAAAAGTTGGTGAACAGTACCAGAGCGTAAAGCATTTCTCTTTATAAAGACGTTTAACATTTTCTTCTTAATTAGATACTATGTATAGTTATACAAATTTTTTTTTTAAGCATTAGGTGAACCTAAATGCTTTTTCGAAACTACCTAATTTACAGTTCTTCTAAAAAACAACCTTTAATAACCGGTACGGTAACAATCTATAGTTACCGTAGGCATGACCCTAGTAGACAAGACATAAACCATGGACCATCGGTAGTATTAGGGGATCGACAAAATGTCTTCACTTCTACATTTAAAAATTACAGGTGGTGAAGATGTATACTCTTTCAGATGTTTTAAACAGAGCTTTTGTAGAAGTTCGAGGACCTTCTTAGAAATCAATGAAAATTCGTAGAACACTTAAGAAATTAATTTCACAGAACTTCGTAGATTTATGGAAATGTTCCTCATAAACCTCATAAATATTCAGAAATGTCATAGCACCTTTAAAAAACATTAAAGAACTTCAGAAACTGCTCAACAAATTTCATAGAAATCCAACGAACTTCGTAGAACTTCAGTTAAATGAAAATTATTTAGTAGAACTTCATCAAACTTTATAGACATTTGTAAAAATTTGAGAAAGTTCGATAATGTTTTGGCATTTGTCTGAATTGAGTTTCTTTCAACTTAAGTGGCTTTGGAAATGTTCAAGTGAAATTGTAGAAATGCTTGTAATCTAATATTAAGTCGGAGAGCTTCGAACTTTTGTACGAAAATTACGTAAACTTGGGGACAATTTTGGGAAACTTCAATTAAGTTTATGAAATTTTGATTTATTGCAGGAATTTCCATTAAAATGTTGACCTTCTATGACCTTTGACACTTCTAAAAATAAATATTTAGAATTGTTTGGGGAATTGCATACAATTTAATTTTTTTTATAGAACTTCAAGGAACAGAAAATAAACGTAATTTTTAAAAGTTTGGAAGCGCAGCGAATTTATAATTGTTCAGTGATCTTTATACAAGTTGAGCGAATTAAATAGAAAATCGAGAAGCTTCGCAAAACTTCTGTGAAGATCGAGGAATTATGTAGAAGTTCAGGGAACTGCATAGAAGTTTTGCTAGATTTCCGAGAACTTCGTGACATTCACGGAGTTTTATAGACGGGAACATTGTAGAAATTCAACATGATGTTCTGAGATCATGATAAAATTTCCGGAAACAGTCAATGAGACACAATAAATATTTACGAGTGCAGATATCGTATTAGTTGTGAAGGTTGAACACGAATAAATCCGAACACGAAAATCTAGTTGGGGTTTAAAAATGCGTTTTATTGTTCATAGTTTAATGTAAGCGATATACATTAGTAGGTATTATGCTTATTGCAAGACCATTGATTCAGACCTAGGGGCAAGACGGCTGTACTCAGGGTTAATATTTTCACAGCGAGCAAATTTGAGTAACTCATATTTTCTCATAAGTGATCAAAGTAGTCTCACATTCGTCAAGAAATTAACAATTAAACCAGTATACATTATCAGTCAGAGTGTCAGGGTAATCCTATCAGTATTTTATTTTTTGTATTCTTGCATCAAATATTCATTGATCCGTGTGTACTTCTTTTCAGTGTGAATTACTCTTATATGCGTGGTCTCTACTATCGTGGGCAATAAAGTTGACAAATCAGGAAAAGATATTTCCGATATGATCCGGAGAAATGAACCCATTATTTGGCGTGCTTTATTACGGGTTGCAAAGGGTGTGTTCTTTTGATGGTTAATTTAGCATTCTATTAGGGTAGAGAACTACTTAGGCCTAATCCTCCATTTCGGGCCTATCGAGCCGACAATTTCGAATAAATCCATGATTTCAGAGTTAACAAGTCAATTGTGCGTTTAGTACGATGCTTTAGTTAATAACCTACCGAACGAATTCAATGGGAACGCGTGGTATGAAGGTTTGCATCCATTGTTTCCAAAAACAAAAGAAGCGCTCCGACCGAATCAATTTTTATCTTCATCCGATAGGCCGAAGTGAATTCATTGGCGTTTCAATGTTTCAATGCGTTAGGCCGAGTTTAGAATCCGTAGGCCGAGTTTGGCGTCAAGAAGCAGTGTTAGACTTTTGACAATATCTCAAAGATTGGTTTCCCTTTTTCAAATCTTACGGAAAGGTAAATAAATTTGGAAACCATCTGTAGAAATAACATTCCGTTTGGTGCTAAACTGCGCTAGATTAAGAAAGATGAAGTGCGGGTTGTGCTTAATAGGCCGGAAATGGGGTAGTTAACCCTAGCAGTTTTGGCATTGGCTATTATTATGATCATACATTGGAAAAGTGCTGATTAGACCTATTCCTAGTTTTAAACCTATTCAAAATTTGACCAATCAAGCAAAATCGATGAAGATTGAAAGTTTAAACCATTTCAAATGTGTGATTCAATTTCAGCATCTTATATAAATAAGTTGACATGAGTTGCGAATTCTAGTTTGAATTGTTCTGATAGAGCATTAAACTTTTACATACTATACAATGAGCTTTCCAATAATGTCGGTTTAAACTTTGTGAAAACTGTAACTCCTCAATGATTATTTCTCTTCAAAGTCGCAAGTGAAACGCGATGCAAAGGAAGAGAAAAACGACCATCAAAAACATCAGTTTTCATTCGTGAACAATACCCAAGTAACAATATGGGTTTTATGTGGCTTCTGTAGACTATGATTTATACTTGTAGAATGCTTTAAAACCTCGATAAAACTTGCAATGCTACTTGGATACAGTCCTGGAATCACAAAGCGGTAGTCTTTGACGTGTCGTGAAGTGAAACTTGTAAGGGGCACTGACACATTTTGCATCTTGTTGGTGGGTATGCAATCTGCCAAAATGTCCATCGAAAAGTTTGAACATACTGAGAGGTAAGCACATATCATCGTGAACAAACACAGCTCATTTTTGTTGTACATCTTACATGCTGAAATGTTATATTCATACTGCACTGGACATATTTCAGCATGTAAGATGTACAACAAAAATGAGCTGTGTTTGTTCACATCGACTGATACTGAGTGGTTGCGGTACAAGCACATATCGTCGATAATAGACGATTGTTGTGTATCAGAGAACGCTTGCGCAAAAAGACTAGGGTGGGGAACGGATTCGAAACTCAAATGTCATTAGCCAAATACATCCGTAGACCATAGGTCCACCGTTGTATAATTGGCAATGCACCCGTGTACTGAATGGGAATTGTGGGTTCGAATCCCACCGGTGCCATTAGATTTTTTCGAAAATTTTCTCACACACATGTCTCTTACCGATGATATGTGCTTACCTCTCAGTATGTTCAAACTTTCCTATAAACAATTAAATTGACTGCAAAGTCGCTAAACCGTAAATCAAAAATGTCCATCGTCAATACGTTAAATTATATCAACTCCATATTCACTTGAAAATCCCATTATTATCATCGTAAACCAATGATAAGCATACACAGATTTTGCAGGCTGCGACACGGATTTTGTGGATGGCGATCCGGTATCTAATGTTGTTAAATGATGAACGTAGATTTTCCTCGTCAAACGTCTTTGCTTGAAAATCGTGGAATGCAGTCAAAACTAACAGGTTGCTATGTCACCGTGCATTGAATATTGAGCAACTCGAGTTACTCAGAGTTACTCAAAATTTACTCCAATATTACTCATTATGAAAAGCTGTGTCACCCCTAGTTTCAGAATTCCTTCTAACCATAGGCCATTACTCGAACTTTTCTTCGTGCCCATCATCTTTTGCACAAGTTTCCACTTGTTTGGCTGCCAAATTTCATTTCCGCTTGAAATCTTTCTTGTCATTTTCAGTTCCAGTGTTCACTCAGCTGTCGACAGAAGCAGACCACTCTCAATGTGTGTCACACGATCGTCTGTTTACTCGGCAGCAACCATTGTTCATTGTTCTTCATCAGCAGTTCTTTCAGTCGATGCGTCGTCGACTTTGCAAAGCAACCGTTTCGTGATGAATGTGTGAGTGCTGACCACGTTTTGCGTTCATTGCTACAATGGAAGCGCTCTGACCCTCGTTGGCGAATCTGCCATACAAGTAAACCACTGGAAGCGGCTCCCGTTCTGGTAGAGGAGGATTACTGGATAGCGGAAGATAAAATGTTTATTGTGTTGTACCTTTAGACTATAGTTTCAAGATGTATTGTATAGAGAACAAGAATCCTCGGCTCTCTAAAGTTAATTCGGTTGAGCCTTATCAAATAAATTAATAATAATAATAATTTTCAGTTCCACCCTTTTTCTTCAGTATGTGCTTCACAATTGAACAGTATTCTTCAATAGGCCTTAGTTCCGGAGTATTGGCCGGATTCTTTGAGAACCACTGTGACGCCATTTTTGCTGTACCACTGTTTGGTAGAATTTGAGCAGTGGCAGCATGCCATGTCCGGCCAGAATATGCAATCCGCCTCATGCTGTTCCAGAAAAGGTGTTTCTTCCGTAGGAACTCTTCCTGGTAAATTTGATGATTAATGGTCCCAGAAGTAACGAAAGTTCCGCTTTCCAACTGCAGATTCATTCCACATCGAACGCTCGACTGTTTCGGTCAAGTATTGCTTGCACTCCGTAATCGGTACTAGTTTTTTCCCCTATTGAGGTTTTTTTTTCAATCCGCTTTCATACTGAGTGGTGTTGTAGTATACAACAGTGCAGTGAGCATCGCGGAATTGTAATTGCCGCTCAATCGTTCGAGAAAGGAAGCAGTCATTTCCGGCCGAGTCCGGCAGATGAGCTGTACATCTCTAACCAACAAGTTTCATCGCATCACGAAACGGCAAACTCAAGGTCATCGAGTTCACCAGCCGGCGAGCCAGCCGGTGCTTTGTTGCAAACACTCGAGGGCAACAATAGAACGATCATCACCATCATTCTCACATCAGGATAGATCATCGTCATCAGCCACACTCCGTGCGCTTGTGTGGAGAGTTAAGTAACAAACGGTTATCTTCCGTTCTCCGCAACCTGATTAATCTCCATACAGTGTTGATTAACTTTTCTGACACCTTTTTGTTTTTTCCTGAAAAATTTTTCATTTTTTTTTTCTCTTTTTTTTCATTTACTGGTTTTTTTTTTTTTTGCAAGTTGATTAATCTCCCTATAGTGTTGATTAACTTTCCTGGCATTATTTTTTTCCATTTTAAAGTTTTTTTTTTTTTTTGCTTTGTTGGATTAAGTATTATTTTTACCGTTATATTTTTTGGATAAGTTTATTTTTTTCTTATTTTTTATTTTTATTTATTATTTTTTTTTTCTCAACGCATATATATATATATATATATATATATATAAATATATATATATTTCCTTTTTTATGTCGAAATCTGTTGCGGAGGTACTTAAGACCCCGCAATGGATGAAACCAATGATGGCGGGGGTATTTCGCTAGCAGATATCTCCGATGATGAGTCTGTTAAATCTCCATCATTCGAAAATCTGCTTCTCACTGAAGAGGAAATGGATACCTCAGGGGATTCTACTTCGGACCCCAAAACGAGCACTGGAGCTTACCCAAAGGTGATGTCTAAACAACAACCTCCTTCACCCCCTGCCCCCCCTTCTCCACCATCGCCCCCTCGTCCACCTGTTCCCCCTACTCCAACCGTTCCCTTAAAAATTTCTGCGACCCCCCGCCATAAAGCTTACCCAAGCGACTCAAAAGGTCCGTGGGTTGTTTTTTTCCGGCCCAAACAAAAACCTTTGAATATTTCTCGGATTTCGAAGGATCTGACAAAACATTTTTCGGCCGTAACCGATATCTTTAAGGTAACGTCAAACAAACTGCGCGTTACCGTTGATGACCTGAAACAGGCAAACCGGATTGTTGCCTGTGAGCTTTTTTCGATCGAATATCGAGTCTACGTCCCCAGTTGTGACGTAGAAATTGAAGGAGTGGTCACCGAATCGAGTCTGACTTGTGAGGATTTCCTGCAAGTCGAATCTTTCGGCATTTTCAAAAACCGTGCCCTCCCGAAAGTCAAGATACTGGACTGCATTCAACTGCAGTCAGTGTCGCACATAGGCACAAAAAAAAAGTATACCCTCTCAGATTCGTTTCGTGTGACCTTTTCAGGATCGGCATTACCTGACTACGTCACAATTGGGAAGGTTCGACTACCTGTACGCTTGTTTGTACCGAGGGTAATGAATTGCTTGAAATGCAAACAACTAGGTCACACCGCGGACTTTTGTTCCAACAAACCGCGGTGCGATCAATGTGGGGAGGAGCATACGGAGGGTCCTTGTCATGCTACCCCAAAATGCGTTTACTGTAAGGATGCTCCGCATGCTCTGAGTGATTGCCCGAAGTACAAACAGCAGGGAGAAAAACTAAAGCGGTCTTTGCAAGCTCGCTCTAAGCGCTCGTTAGCAGAAATTTTAAAAACGACCGCTTCATCTTCCCAAACCACCCCAAAAAGCAACAACACATTCCTCCTCCTGCCAGATGATGATCAGGGCTCTGACTCAGAGGTGGGTGAGAGTAGTCCTTTTGTCTTTAATGGCAACACGAGGAAGCGGTCCAAAATAAACGTCACCCAAAAACCTCGTAAGGCCTCTCGTATGGACTACCAACCTACCTTGACAAATTTAAGAGGTAGCGGAAATGTACCGAAACCCCCACCACCGGGATTTAAATCTTGTAATTTTAACAAGGACTTTCCGCCACTTCCGGGATCATCTAAAACCCCAGATATCCCAGTTTTTCAGCCAGAAAAACAGCTGAATAATCAGCAAGAACATGATGCCATGTTCACGTTTTCTGAAATTGTGGAGAGCATCTTCAATATATTCAACGTCTCTGACTCAACTCGGAACATTATTAATTTAGTGCTTCCATTCGTGAAAACTCTTTTGAAGCAACTAGCTTCTAGGTGGTCCTTCCTTGCATCGATCATATCCTTTGATGGATAATTTTCCGAATGAGGTCGGGGATATGATCTCTGTTCTTCAGTGGAACTGTAGAAGTCTTATACCGAAACTTGACACATTCAAATTTTTAGTTCAAAACTCACTTTGTGATGCATTTGCTCTTTGTGAAACATGGCTTTCTTCAGACACCGATCTCCCTTTCCACGATTTTAACATTATTCGCCTTGATCGAGCAGATTCGTATGGAGGGGTGCTTCTCGGGATTCATAAGCTCCATTCCTTTCATAGAATCGATCTGCCTTCCGTGACAGGCATTGAAGTTGTCGCATGTCAGGTAAATATTCGAGGTAAAAGCCTCAGTATTGCCTCAGTATATCTTCCTCCAAGAACTGCGATTTCTCGCCAAGGTCTCTCAGATATCTGCTCAGCTTTATCTGAGCCTCGGTTGATATTAGGAGATTTTAACTCCCACGGTACAAGCTGGGGGGAACTGTACGATGACAACCGCTCAACCCTGATATACGACCTTTGCGATAACTTCAATATGACAATTCTAAACACTGGGGAAGTAACACGAGTGGCCAAACCTCCAGCAAGAGAAAGTAGATTAGACCTCTCCCTCAGTTCGAGTTCACTATCGTTGGATTGCTCGTGGAAAGTAATTCAAGATCCCTACGGTAGTGACCACTTGCCAATCAAAATTTCTATTACCAATGGTTCATCTTCCACTCGCTCGGTTGACATCGCGTACGACCTCACGAAAAACATCGACTGGCAAAAATTTGCGTCCGCGGTTCTCGGTGGTACTGATTCGGTTGACATACTCCCTCCGCTGGATGAGTACTCCTTTTTATCGCGACTTATCGTTGACTGCGCTCTTCAAGCACAGACGAAACGCGTTCCGGGTGTTTTCGTTCGCAAACGACCTCTCACTCCGTGGTGGGATAAGGATTGCACCGACGCGAACAGCGAGAAGTCCGCCGCGTTTAAACGCTTCCGCAAACACGGTAAGGTCGAGGATTTCGAGCGGTACACCGACCTCGAGAAAACTTTTAAGAGCTTGATTAAAGCCAAAAAACGCGGTTACTGGCGTCGGTTCGTCGATGGTTTGTCGAGAGAGACTTCGATGAGAACACTCTGGAATGTCGGCAGGAGAATGCGCAACGCGTCATCACCGGTCAACGAAGACAAGGAGTACTCAGACAGTTGGATATTCAGCTTCGCGCAGAAAGTTTGCCCGGATTCGGTGTCGGTTCAAACCAACGTTCGTGATAGTCCGTCGGGTAGTAACGAAATAGATTCTCCGTTTTCGATGGTGGAATTCTCACTTGCTCTCCTCTCATGTAACAACTCAGCTCCAGGAATGGATAGAATCAAGTTCAACTTGCTCAAAAATCTCCCAGACGTCGCGAAGAGACGCTTGTTGAACTTATTCAATCAATTTCTGGAGCACAACATTGTTCCGGATGATTGGAGGCAAGTAAGAGTTATCGCCATTCGAAAACCCGGTAAACCCGCGTCGGATTATAACTCGTACCGTCCCATCGCGATGCTGTCCTGTATACGGAAATTGTTGGAGAAAATGATTCTTTTTCGTCTAGACAAATGGGTCGAGTCGAATGGTTTACTTTCAGATACGCAATTTGGATTTCGGAGAGGCAAAGGAACGAGCGACTGTCTTGCGTTGCTTTCAACTGAAATTCAACTGGCCTATGCGCAAAAACAGCAAATGGGTTCAGTTTTCTTGGATATTAAGGGGGCTTTTGATTCTGTTTGTATCGATGTCCTTTCGGATAAACTCCACGATAGTGGGCTTTCACCAATTATGAACAACTATTTGAGCAACTTGTTGTCTGAGAAATATATGAGCTTTTCTCATGGAAACTCGACAACTTCACGAATTAGTTACATGGGTCTCCCCCAGGGCTCATGTTTAAGCCCCCTTCTTTATAATTTTTATGTTAAAGACATTGATGGTTGTCTTGATGAAAATTGCTCGCTAAGGCAGCTTGCAGATGACGGCGTTGTGTCCGTTATAGGGCCAAGTGCACCAGACCTGCAAGGACCATTGCAAGATACCTTAGACAATTTGTCTACTTGGGCTATGAAGCTGGGTATCGAATTCTCTCCGGTGAAAACTGAGTTGGTTGTTTTTTCTAGGAAGCATCATCCTGCACAGTTACAGCTTCAACTAAAGGGTAGAACAATCACTCAAAGTATATCTTTCAAGTATTTAGGTGTCTGGTTCGATTCCAAATGCACATGGGGAAAACATATTGCGTATCTAAAACAAAAATGCCAACAAAGAATCAATTTTCTTCGTACAATTACCGGAACTTGGTGGGGAGCACACCCGGAAGATCTTATCAGGTTGTATCGAACAACCATCTTGTCGGTTCTAGAGTACGGTAGCTTCTGCTTTCAATCCGCGGCGAAAACACATATTTTGAAGCTGCAACGAGTTCAATACCGTTGCCTCCGAATCGCGCTTGGCTGTATGCACTCGACGCATACGATGAGCCTCGAAGTACTCGCGGGTGTTCTCCCACTGACAGACCGTTTCGCTGAGCTGTCTTTCCGGTTCCTCATCCGTTGTGAAGTATTGAATCCTTTGGTAATAGAACACTTTGAGAAGCTACTCGACCAAAATCCTCAAACAAGATTCATGAGTTTGTACTATGAGTACATGACGCTGGAGGTTGGTCCTTCTTCATTAATCTCCAATCGTGATTGCTTCCAAGCCTTCTATAGTTCCTCTGTAAATTTTGATCTGACCATGATGCAAGAAATCCATGGAATACCAGATCACCATCGGTCGATGGTTGTTCCCTCAATTTTTGCAATCAAGTACCACCATGTAAGTAACGATAAAAGATTTTTCACAGATGGGTCAACCATAAATGCTTCCACTGGATTTGGTGTATTTAATCAATTTCATAGCGCCTCCTATAAACTGCAGAAACCATGCTCCGTATACGTTGCGGAACTCGCAGCTATATTTTACGCAGTAGAGCGAATTGCCTCACTACCTTCTGACCATTATTTCATTTTTACGGATAGTCTTAGCTCATTGGAGGCTATTCGTTCAATGAGGCCGATGAAGCACTCCTCGTATTTCCTGCCTGAAATACGATCTAAACTGAGTGCTTTATCTAACTGCTCCTATACTATCACCTTAGCTTGGGTCCCATCTCATTGCTCAATTCCGGGTAATGAGAAAGCGGACTCGTTGGCTAAGGTGGGCGCTATGGAAGGCGATATTTTTGAGCGACAAATCGCCTTCAATGAATTTTTCTCCATTGCTCGTCAGCAAGTCCTCATCAGTTGGCAACAAAAATGGAATGATGGTGAATTGGGAAGATGGTTACATTCTATTCTCCCACAGGTGTCGAACAAACCATGGTTCAAAGGGTTGGACATGAGCCGCGACTTTATACGCGTTATTTCAAGGCTTATGTCCAATCACTGCTCGTTAGACTCGCACTTCTATCGAATTGGGCTCTCAGGCAGCAATTTATGTGCGTGTGGCAGTGGTTATCACGATATCGAGCATGTTGTTTGGTCGTGTACCTTACACCGTGTTGCCAGATCTGAGTTATCCACATCCCTCAGGGCCCGAGGAAAACAACCCGCGATACCCGTTAGAGATGTCTTGGCGAGCCGAGACCTTGACTATTTGAATTTAATTTATGTGTTTTTAAAACGGATAGATTTGAGGATTTAGAAGTTAGTGTCATCTTGTGTTCTCCCAAGTTGTTAGCTACCCATCGGTGTACCCCCATGTTTGTCTTTTTCATCAGAGTGTCGCCTAGTTCGAGATCAAGAGCACATTGCTCTCCAAACCTTGTGTTCACAATCCCTACCCTGCCATCCATTTGTTACAATTTGTTACCCCTAACCTCGAGATAGCCGCGAGTAATCGGCCCCCGCTTTACTAACGTTAGTTTTAAGTAATTTTGTTATCTAAACAATGAATATCGGCTCCGCAAAGCTACAGCAAATGAGCCTGGAAAAATAAACGAATTATTAAAAAAAAAAAAAAAAAAAAAAAACTGCAGATTGCTTGAAAGACAAGGAACTTTTTAGGGAATTTCGACTTTTTGACTTCCGGTCAATCGAGGTATAAAATTCCTGCCCAGGAATTTGATGGAAAACTGCCAGGAGCCGATAGATCGGGATTTTCGTTTCAAGCGTGCAGGATCGAATCGCGACGTGCTTGCTCCGGTGAAGCCATGATGTAAACAAATGAAGTTATCCTGACAAACAATGCCTACTGTGATTCTATACACTCTTAGCTTAATTCAGTGAAATTTTGAAATTGTTTACTCAAACAATGCCTTAATGGTAGTGTGTTTATTGTGTCCGGATTTTTCGTGTTCAACCTTTAGTTTGTGTAAGCTATAAAAAATCACGTAAGTTCAGAAAATTACGTAGAAGTGGACATATCTTTCCAGCAATTCGCAGAACTTTCCACAAATTTAGGGAACTTCATAGAGACTTAGGAATAAGTTAAATGGAATTGAATTATAGAAACTTTATAGAAGTAGTTACAGGAAACTTCGTATAAGTATTATAGAATTTTTCAATACGATCTCAACAAAGTTCTCTGGATGTTTTTCAAAGTCTTGAAATATGAAAAGGTTTATTCAATATTATTCTGAAGATAACAGAATTTCAAATGTTTTCAAAATTTAGACATATTTTCACACTACATGAAGATATTTAACCTTTATAGGAGACGTTTTTGTGAAGCAAAAACGAGAAGATGCAGGCCAACTATCAGCCGTCAATAGGCGATACATTAAGAAATTAAAAGTCGCTACAGAGTTTATTTTAGATAATCTAGAAAAAAAAAAAATATCCCAATTCCTCTATGCAATGTAAAAATGGTTTGTTCAGGTATTTATTTCTTAAATTATCTGGGGTAGGCCAGATCTAGTTCTGGGGAGGGAGGCAGGCCCTCTTTTATTTACGCCAATGCTGGTTATCCAAATCAAACCAAATGTTAAACCGGAAGTTAAATGAAAGCAAAGCAAAGCAAGTTCGAACATTAAACATGACAAATTCATCCATCGGCCACCGTATCTCAATTTTCTATTATTGCGCAAATATATGGATGTATCCAATCTTTATTTAGACCAAGATTTATCTTGTTTTGAAGTTTCTATTATATATTCAGTTTGTGGAATTACGTTGAATAGGTCTAAAACTATCATTTTATCCGTGGTATGTTGAAATATTGTTAACTGTGCTTCTAGTGAGTCAACTTATGATTACATCACCAAACATCGAGTTGATGCATATTAACGATTATTTTCGTTAGTAAATAGTGCTTAACTTTGATACAGCTAGTTAGGAGTCCCACCCTGGGACCTTGACCATAGTGGTCGAAAAAAAAAAGTTTGTTGTGATTGTGTGTAGCTCCTCTTTTGCCTTTTCAAGCAACAAGGATCAACCTTACCATGTTTTTATGTTAAAAAGTAATTGGAGTAGTTATTTGTGTTGGGATTTTTGAGGAAATTTTCATTTGACGGCAATTGAGAAACATATGGAAATCTTGGATATTGCAGGTATCGATAAGCACTCGATTTAATTTATCGTTCTGCTTACAAAATTCTTACGAATGAAGTTTACCACAGTTTTGCTGTGTGAATCAAGGTGATGAATTTGTTAAAGTTAGCTATATAATTATGGAAAAAGCACATAAATGGTTAAGGAAATAGTAAGACATGAGTTCAGGAGTGTTAGGAACACATAGAATTATAAACCACGGTAGAATCATTCACAAGAATTGACAAGGCCCTTTCTCATTTTACAGCTGGTATAATCAATTTGACAGATCGATGTCCTTCTATACCACTTGAAATCACTGAAATGGGGTCGATTTTAGATGATCGAGTTCCACATATGTTATGTGCCTAAATGCTTCTAATTTGGGCCCATACATAAATTCATCAATCGAATAAATTTTCAATAGCGACCAAAAATAGCCATTAGTACCGTCATAATGACGCGTTCATATAGATGGAATTGATAAATAGCAGATTTTTAGCGATGGACCCAATCTTAGATCCATAGGCCAACATTAGAGCCATCTTCTCTATATATATATAATTTAAAGACAGTCCCTTAAATTTAGCTGCAACATGCCATGCCACGGATTCCCCATCCTAGCTGAGCCGAAACAAACCAAGTTAATATAATTGTTTTATTATTGATTTTCTTGGTCAAATAATGCTTGCGGAGTAAAGATTCCAAAAGATAACTGAGTTGTAAATTAATTATTTTCTTGACATTCAACAAAAACAAAAAGGGTTCGCATGCATTTAAAGAAGAGAGCATAAGAAAATTCTACAGACACCAGCTTTTCCCCACATCAAACAAACGATAAAAAAGAAGATAAAAGAAAATAAGTTGTCAGCAAAGTTGTAGCTATGAAAATTTCTGCATGTGCAGATAACAAGCAAACTCACAGAGCTACACCCCCACGAAAATATGTGTGCTTAGGGGAAAAATGGTGCAGGCTTAGAAAGCGCTCAAATAACAACTGTAGATGTGATAAAAAAACACTAAGTTGAAGCACCCTACTGGTCATGTTTTAAAGAATTAGTCAACTTTGAGATTGAGAAATATATTCGAACCTTTTCAGCTGGATCGTTAAAGAGCTGCAAATGTTTTAAAGACGGAGTTAACTACAAGAGAGAGTAATTACTTTTGAGTAATTCAGTTAGGTTACACAAAGCTTAAGCTTGATTTACTTGCCTTTACGACCTTTTATTTGTTTTATTTTGAGATCCACTAAAAGTGGTTTGGCTTTTCAACCTTTTAAGCACCTTCCGTACCTTCTAATTTTATTCGACCATTTGTCCATTTGAACCTTTTGTCCATTCGACCGTTTGTACCTTTGACCTTTTTTCCTTCGTCCATTTTTTCTTCAACTTTAAAATTCTAAATAGCTAGAAAAAAATTCTAGAAGGCCTAAAGTTGTCCAAATGGATTGAAAATTTCAAACGTCAAAAAAGGCATAAGAAACCAAAACAAAAACCAGATCGAAAGTTTTTCATGAAGTGTTTAAAAATATATGAATATTTGTTTTAATTTTCAGCAACAAGTTTTAATCTGAAATTTATGGACGTTTTTATACAGAATTCACTGCAAATATCTCGGTTGTTAATTCACCTCAGTCTTGATAATCACAACATGGTTTCTAATTCAGATCAGTTTTCCATTGAATTTCTGCGACTCATCTAAGGTGTGCCCACAACAGTACAAGTGTGCACATTGGTAAACGCTTCCAAGAATGATATCTCAAAACGTTTCATTACAATTTCCGAGTATACAACATTTCATCTTTTCCATACAGTGATTGCCTCATGCCTTTATATTTCCGTCAGTAATTGTAATGCACATTTTGTATACACTCTAATGCACATTCTACAACCACTATCATCATATTAGTAGACGCTTTTCCCACGGGACCTCCGAGGTAAAATTCCATCATCGTCAAAATACCAGAAGCATTAAAATGCTTTCCATGCATCGACAAATATGAACGCATGCACAATTCAACATTACTCCATAAACATACGGACGAAGGAATTCCGCTCTGGTTGAGCTTCATTCTGGCACTGCTAAACAAAAACGCTACAAAACTTCATCGCCTCTGCACTGCTAACCAGGGAACGTTAGGTTTGTTTAGCTATAGAAAGGCAGCGAGATGAGCGATGAAGTTGGGAAAGAGTTATGACATTCGTTTAAAGCTACCCGTTTCCTATCTGGCTCGTTTTTGTAGTAGCTTTGATTTATGAATGTACCGTAAATACGACAAACGAGATTTAACACCCACTATCATCGCCCTTTTGGCGATGGTGTGATAGTCTATGTCCTGTGTCTATTTAGCATCCATTGTCCAACACTGTTCGTTAAACGGAATCTTTTAATCCTTTGTTGACCCATTCGACGTGACTGTTGGTAAGGGGCAGCCCTCGTGGTCAACAGTTTCTTCCTCTTAGAGATGGTTGGACTGAGAGCGTTTGGCTTTGACTGTGAACCTCTAGCTCCACAACAGCCACAGCATCCCAGCAGTGGCGAGAAGGCAACAGTAAGCAGATTTATTAACCATATGGAACATTTAATGAGTTAATAACGTACAGCCACAGTATACAGGAAGAGTAATGAGAGCTTGTTTCATGGAAAAATCACTGCTCTAACCCAGGCGACAATATTTCATTCGTCGCTATTCCCACATGCTCGCATAAAACATATTATGGAAGTTTAATTTAACTTTGTAATCATCGCTGATTTCATAATGGAACATTTCTCCACAGCATCCTTTCAGAATATTGGTGTTGCTATACCTACCCACCGGCGTCTCTTTGACAAATTACGAGGAAAGCTGCGCTTCACGTGTGAGGCGATATGACCCCGTTTCTAATTAGTGATGAGTTAATTAGTGTTGGTAAAATTATCTCAAAGGGAAAAAGGTTTAAGTTGAAGCCTGTTGACGTTTCTTCTTATTCTTCTTCTAGATTATTCAATTTCAACAGGAACTTAACACCACATCAGCAAATCAAACTAACTGTCTCCAATACGGTTTGCTTGAAAGCCACATCTTTATTACCTAAACTTACGAAGCCTCCATCTCATTTGAAGCACTACGATGTCATTGCTATTTAAAGTAAATTGTCTTTTCTTGTATTCATGTGTCAATAAACAAGATTCAGTTTCATACATACATACTCTTACACCTGAACAGAGGTGTGACAAAGGATTGATTTATTGGATTCTGAAGCATCGTGTTTAAATCATTGATTTAAATAGGTTCGATGAATCTGTATCATCTTGCCCCTTAAATGCTACACAATAGGCAAGGCCATTTTGATATATTTTGCGCTTCTCTGATGTGCAAAATATATCGAATAGCCAAGAAAAATGGTGGAGGTATGTCTATCATTTTCCAGGATGCTTTCACTGGCTGTGTTAGATTTTATTACATTAGATTAGACAAAAAGTATGCTGGGTGATAGTTGCCGTGAATGAATATGCATTGGCGTAGCTTATGGAGGGGTGCCAAGAGGGCCAGGCCCTCTCTAGAATTATCTGCCCCCCCCCCCCCCCGCAGAATTTTTGGCCTTTTTTTGACCCACCGATGTTTTGTCAAGCTTGTCAAGTTCGATGTTACTATTTACAGCGATTAGTAATAATGGATCACAAACAAAATTTTATTAAAGTCCTTTACGTTGACTACTTTTCTTGTGTTTTGGACTAGATGAAACAATTTTGAGAAATTATATTATATCGATATCTAATCGATGGCATAATAAGACGTCTTCAGGCTCTACAAATTGGCCATGCGCCTAGGAATTTTTCTTTTACTTCTGGGAAGTTCGCAAAACTTCAAGGACTTCTATGAAGTCCAAGGAACGTCGTAGAGCTCGATGAAACTTAGTTGAAATTTTGAGAACAACATAGATCTTCAGAAAAAAATCGTAGAAACAAGGAACATGGAAAAGTTCTGAAAATTGCGTAGAAGTGGAAAATTTATTTAAGTTTGAGGAGCTTCGTAGAAGTTAACTGAACATAATTTTGTTTCAGGGAAGCTCATTATTAATCGGGAATTTCTATTTAATTTTAGGGAACTTTTTTGAAGCCAAATGGACTTGGAATAGTTGTGGAAATTAAATACAAATTCAAGAAATTTCGTTCATGGAATTTCGCGGAAAATCATCGAGACACGTAGAAGTTTTGCGAATTTCGTAGCATTTTGAGGAGCTGCGTAAAACTTCACATAAGTGTAAGGAATTTTGAAAAAGTTCAGGGAATCTTGCAGAAGATCTAAAAATAGTTCAATAAACTTCTAAGAACTTCAGGGATCCTCGCTTCAGTTTAGGGAACTTCACTGCAGTTTGTCAGAGATCTTACTTCAAAAAAGTTCTATGAACTTCTAGGAGGTTTTGGGAACTTCATTAAATTTCAAGGAACTTTCTAGATGTTCAAGAATATTTGTAGATGTCTTAGGTGTCCTTTCAGAAGTGCAAAGGTGTTCAGAGAGCATCGTAGAATTAGGAGATAAGGAAAAAATATGGAATCTGGAATAAATTCAGGGAACTTCGTAGAATTTTTTTTTTCTTTAACTTTATTAGAGAGATTTTTAGCCGTTGGCTAGTTCATCTCTATAAAATGGGAGGCCCCAGAGGGGGGTTCCGCCAGCAAATTTTGTTACGGAGTTGGCTTACAATTCACATGTACTCAAATAGAAGCAATTAAAACAGATTCCAGTAAAAAGACTAACAATACAGGCAACGAGAAGAAAAAAAAACAATCTGTTACATCAAAGTTAGGTAGGGTTTTGAAAGAGATCGGAGCTCCACCGTAGGAGGGGTAATCCCCCGTCCGGTAGAGATGTACCGTCAGCCAAAACAAAGTTAAAAGGACCTAAATGTTGTTGTATAACCCAGCGTCCTTAAGGAAATAAATAACTGTCGCTAAAGTGGAAGGTTCGTCGCCCAGTATGTCCCTAATGCGGTTGGGAAGTGCGTACTGCTCCCTTAGTTGTTGGTATTGCGGACACAGGCATAGGATGTGTTCCACCGATGCAGTGGTTCCGCAAACGTAGCACATTCTGTGGAACTGCGTCCCACCAAAACTATGTGAGATCCTTGTATGGCCTGTCCTAAGACGAGAAACCACCTTCTGTCCCGTAGTTTCGACATATCCGTCCACTTGCTTGTCGTTCCTTTGATTCTTCGGATGAAGAGGGATTGGGATTGGCACCACTCTGCTTCCCAGGCTTCCCACATTTTGCTGACTATCCATCGCTTTATGTCCTGTAGTGGCACTTCGTCGGTGTAACGGGGGCCAGCTGGTCCAGACCCTGCCAGGCTGTCGGCTTCGCTGTTGCCTGGGATACCGCAGTGCCCAGGGATCCAGGAAAACAGATGTAAGGGCTTTTATCACGCTGCACGTATCGGGCAGCACCAGTATGGGCCGGTCCGAGGGTGTTGTAACGGCAACAAAGATGGCCGCAGCTTCAGCGGAGAAAACCGAGCATTGTGGTGGTAGGCTGCTACTCATCGGTGCTGAAATTCCGGCTACTCCAATTCCGACCCCGGCTCGGGAAAGCGATCCGTCTGTGTATATGTGGGCATGGGTTGGATAGTCCGAGCCTAGCAGTTTGGCTATTGTTCTCTTCAGCGCTGCAGAGTTATCTCCAGCCTTGAACCTGCTTTTTATCCGACTATCGATTTTTTGTGGAGGTAGAACTTCGTAGAAGTTGAGGAAAGTGTAGATGTTCAGGAAACGTTGCATAAGTTTCAAGATATTCTTTCAGACATCCTTCCTAGACAGCAGGAAATATTCAAAAGATCTTCATATAAATAGACGAAGATATTAGTAAAGTTCTCTGGATATTTTTCCAAAGCTTCAGGTTGATGAAGTTCTGAGAATCTCCAACTGTTTAATTAAAATTAAAATATTCTTTCAAGACTGTAGAACTGTTTAATTAAAATTAAAATATTCTTTCAAGACTGTAGAATGTTCTTGAAGTATTCAAAGTTTCAAAAGCCTATTGAATGTGATGGAATCCATTGACTAGATTCTACGGACTTGATTTAACATTCTCTATACGGAAGACCCGTGCCTTGGTGATTTAGCTATATTGTCAAGAATTAGCCTCCAACAGCTGAAATTCGGGCATAAACTTCAACGAAGAGATGGAAATTTCTACATACACCTAATATGTATAAATTTCTATCTCTCCGATGAAATTTATGCACGGAATTCAGCTGCAGGATAGTTTGAATGGCTTCGCACATAAAAAAGCCTGTGCTTCCTGTATTTTTTAATTAAATATTAATAAAAAAAAGCTCTTACCCGTATAAAATGCGTGTAAATAAGGAATTGGTACCGAATGGTGTTAACCAAAGCTAACTCCATTTAAAATAAAAATAAATATCCCAATGCTTTTGTAAAAATTAATTCAATCATTACCTAGTTACAAACAGGGACACAATGCTTCAGGTTAAAAAGTCCATTTCTTTCGATTAGAATTAAAGTCTTGATTTTGTATATAACTCCGAATGTGAGTTCGTCTCATGCATCGAATAAAAAATCCCGTTGAAATTAAATTATAACTTGATTTTTTTCATTTTTTTTTTGTCAGATGTCAATGTTTTTCGAAATTTTGAAATCTTGATTTTATCTTTCTTTCTTATCTCGAAGAATTTTCCTCTAGAAAAATACTGTAAGTCTCAGAATCTTGGGATGTTTCCCAAGATTTTAAAGGCCAGGAGATTCACAGCTTGTCTAATTTTTTTTGAACAAAATTTCATCGAATTTTTTGTAGGCATAAGTGTTTTGTGGAGATTTATGAAACTTTTGAAGAGGTCAAAAATATAATTAATAAAATTCTCATTCAATTTGTTTTTAATATTCACGTACTATATTTTTATTAAATGACTGTCAAGGAACGATCTTGCATTTTTATCTTAGTCTTAGAATAATGACAATTGATCTAATTTCGTAAAAGTCAATGTTACATTTCTATTTGAAGAATTTATACTTACAATCTGGGACCACATTGCGCATCTCTAAACGAAACACTCTTTGTACGAATGATTGTATGAAAAAGTTTTTCGTTTCGAGATGCGCAATGTGGCCCCTGTATAAGAGATATATATTTTTTAGGTAAAAAATCTTGAAAACAAATGAGTTTGTGATCTCAAAATAAATTTTTATTTTAACATTCAGAATGATATGAATTGTGCATGGACAAATATCTTGAACATTTTTCTAAGTACTCAATGTATAAAATTTATTCTGTGTGCACTTTACATATGTTTCAAATAAAGAATTTTAGAAACTTATAAAAATTCAAACTCCTATAATCTGATTTTGGTTCCTATGTCTGAGATTTTACTGATGATGAAATATTCAAAATTTAAAAAAAGCTAATTATAGAATTCATGGAATTAACTAACTCTGAGAATGTTCTTCAGTTTGGGATGCTTACATTTATGCGATCCGGAAGCTATGTGGTTTCATTGCAAACGACAAACGATCATTGCGTGTTCAAAATCAGTAAGTTTTTAAGGCTCTCCCAATCAAGGTCCGAATCGTTGTTATGAAATAAATATAATCAAATGTATTGTTTCACCATTAACATAAACAATAACAACCTTCCACATAATTTTTCTAGCTAAGGAACTGTGAATATTACGATGTAAAGTGTACACGAGTGCAAAACATACTGTTCAACTCTCTAATATCTTTAAAACGATCATCAAAAGGGAAATCAAAACTGATCAGCTTTTTCTGTGATCGATCTGCTCATTATCCCTCCAATACCAACTGGCAACGTACCGCTTTGCCAGGTTCCTGATTGACATAAATATCGATTCTTCGAATTTAGATTCCAATAGCAAAGTAGATCTGCAATTTATTTTGCTGAAATTCAGTAAAACAATTGTCGAGGCTCAGCTAACAAATTAGGTTATTGCTGAGATCTCAGCTAGCAAACATATATTTTGCAGAGATATCAGCAAAAGTAATACCGACGCAATCGGTTGTTGGAGATTTTACCGAGCTAGATTCAGTTTGTAGAAAGCCTAGAAGTAGCGTTTTCAAAATACTTGAAACTTCAACTGGGAAACGGAGCCGAGGATTGATGAACGATTCAGAAGATTGCCGAGGATTGATGAACGATTGATTGAAGATTATGAACAAAATCGACTTTGTTGCACTCGATATCCCTCCACATATGTCTGGCCCTGGGCTTTCGTAAACGTAATTACGCCCTGCTTACAATACATTATGTATGACGATCAAAGAAGGACACCAGTTGCAATTGAAAGTGTTTCAAACTATATTCCTGACCCATTGCTCCTGTCGATGACGACTTTGGTGCTGCACAAGATATAACTTACAACATTTAGCCTGACCCGTTGAAATGAATTCAATTTCTTACGCAGTTTAATTCCAATAAACTTGAAATTGTCATCCCTTCTGATTAGTTTTTATCGTATCAATTTTTAATATTCCAAAGTAGGTTCCGCAGGCTCTTGTGCAGCGAAAACCAATTAGCATCCAAAGCTGGACTGGCTCTAATACAATTTACGGACGCCTCGAAAGAGCCATATCACGCAAAATCTCCTGCCGTGGCACATTGGAATGCTTCCTTGGGTGCCACAGTCTGAAGTTTCTTATTCGTAGATAGGTATATACCAAGCGGTATGTAGCGCATTACAATGCATTCGGCTTTGAAGCTGAACTCAAACAAAATACTTTACCGAACGTTGTACACGTGGTGGTGGCATTCCGCGCGTATAAACATTAGACTGGCCCACATTTATATGGGGGAAATTTTTTATCATTTTTTGCTACGGGCCAACCTCTAAATTTGTGCCATTAGGTGAGAAGAACCACTCTCTGAAAATTTCAGCTCATTTGGATGTAACACGAGCTGCCGCTTTTGATTTAAAATTTATATGGGGATATTGGTTGAAATGTATGGAGAAATAATATTCTTTCACTCTTTCGTGTATAGAACTGGTTTGCCCTTAACACAGCATTACGATTCAAGTTAGTTTTATGGAGATATTAATTAATTGTGTGCATTCTGCTCGTATATTGCAACAAATTACAGGCATGTTATGCAACGTATCGTATAAAAGTTCGTATTTTCCACAGGCCAACATCCAGGCTCGTGTCTTTGGGTGTGATATCCACTCTCTGAATGTTTCAGCTCTTTTTACGTTACACGGGCTGGCGCTTTTGGTTTAATGTTCATATTGGACATTTGGTTGAAATTTGAAAGTCTTGAAAATCTGAATCAAATCGAGAATAAGGAAACTTTTTATGATCGATAGAGTGTACCTAGGAGTGTTATTTTTTCATGTACTTTATCCAAATTCCCCATACAAAATTCAAACTAAAAGCGCCAGCTCATGCTACAACGAAATGAGCTAAAACTTTCAAAGAATGGTTTTCTCACCTAAAGGCACAAATCTAGAGGTTCGCCCGTGGAAAATTAGATCTTTTATTTTTGTGGGCCAGTCTAATAAACATGGCTTGGGTACGAAATGTAGGGAAAGAATTGCACAGAAATTATCCCAATAAAGAAAAGAGCAATTTAATACATTACAAACTTTGTCCAAATAACGTTGACGGTGATGAAGGATGGTGGTGGTACATCAACAGGTAGCACCGAAGTTTATGAAACAAAATACAGGTATCACGAGAGCAATCAATCAAGGGAACGTTTTGAGCAGGGAAGAACAACGCTAAAAGCTATTTTCTCAATAATATTTTCGGTGCCATTTCAACATGACGATTTCCTGATTTTGCTAAGGCTACATCACTCCCGTTTGGGCGAAGGTAAATTAAATTAATAATAATGATAACAGAGAACACAGCCACCTTTCGAAAATCGATACTCACTGACACTGGTGGGAGCTCTTTGTTCCAAATCAATAAAGTATGGTCGACAATATGAGGTAGTCGCAGCTTTTCGAAAATATTTGATTGATGATACAACAACAAATTGCATTCGGTGGTAATTCCATTATCACCCGTGTGCCTTATCCCGGCAATTGAGTTACAATGACAGTCATTATAATTGGATTTTCGTGAAAATAACCTTTGACAATTTAAACGCATGAAACATAAAACACTGAAACGTATAAAATAATCTAAATTGTCTATTTCGAAGCATTACTAACTTACAACAGGTATCATCAATTTGTGCGATAAGACTTCCACTTTGCACTTCCTCTACATGCAACGAGTGGGGGTATAACTGATGCGATATCATTCCGGTAACCGTGGCTATCGCTTAGGTTTCAACCTTGAGTGTCACTAAGTAGTGTGAATGTCAACAGCCAACCCCGCCAAGAAGGGTCAGGTGCAATTTAGCAGGGCAGTTTCTCAGTTATTTTTCTGATGCCACCCTCTGAAGAACAAAAGAAAGAAAAGAAAATGCTCTCCACATTGCAAAAAAGCGGGCAAATGACAAGATAGGACAAAATGCTGGAATTTATCGTAATCTAATATCAGATTGCAAATTTACTTGAGTATACAAGCTTTGCGCGCCCAACGGGAGATAAACCACGCTCGTCGTTCGGTTTGGGACGTAATGTAACCGGATTACATTTCACTCGTAAAACATTTTCTATTGAACGGTGGTCGATTCTTTGGAAGAAGCCTTTAGAAATCTATAAAATAAGGTGCTATATAATTTTCCCATTGCCATATTTTGCAACTAAACAAGCAGAAACTGAACTTTAATATTTAAACACCCACCGCACTGTTGTCACTCATCTCGCTCCGTGCAAACTCCAACATGTGGGCCATTTTAATCCATCAAATGCGACTGCACTGTCTAACAACTGACTCCCTTTCTCTTTCTCCCCGAAATTATTGCAGACTAAAGCGCAGCCCATCCAAGCTAACCCCAGCCGACGCTCTGTCGCTGCTGGCACTGCTAGAGTCCCGTGATCCGTATCCCGCGATGTCCGGCTACTTCCCGCTCGTGCCAGCGAACGGTCCAAACGACGTGCTGCCCTACTCGCCCAACTCGGTCTATCAGGACATTCCCCTTTCCCTGGCATTGGCTCAGCTCGGTGGCGGCGGCGGCGGTGGTGGTAGTCTGCATACTTCCAGAAATGTTGCACAGTTGGCACCCTACAGCGATGACGAGGGTGAATGGATGAACACGTGGACCGAGCCTGCCGTTGACTATCTGGGCTTCCCGATGGACGTTGACACACTTTCCCGGCTGGACCATCGCGACACGAAGCCCTCAAAGAATGGTAAGATGCTGATGGGCTTAGAATGGTAGATTTATGTTGAAGGGAGGTTTGAATTTGACGGACAAAATGGCTAGGGTAGAAGAGGCTGTTGTAGCTATGCTTATTCAAGTGATAGAACTATTTCACAAATGTTTTGGATGATACCCTGAACACGTCGTTAAGCAAAATAACCATACACATTTTATTAGGGAGCCCCATAATGAAACCAATGGTTTCAAATTTCTTCAAAACAACACTTGGAATCTGATTTCTCAAATCTAAAAGATGTCTCAGAAGTGATGAATTTCTCAAGTGAGTGTGACAATTGTCGGCAGCCTCTTTTTCAGCAACCTTTCCATTTGAACTGCGTGTTAACCAGCTGTTCTATTATCGGCAACTTGAAATCATCCGCATTTTGTAGAGCGGATATTTCATGATAAGAAAATTCTGACATAACAATATTGCTCAGTAGTGAACATTTAACCAGATTATAACTCATAGACTAAGGAATAACGTTTAAATTTCAGTTGCCGAAAACAGTCAATGGGTGCCCAGCCATCATATAACCTTATTCTTTTTTGAATTCTCATTAGAATTCTCTGGAAATCCTCCTTAAAATTCACATGCTATTCATTCTTCTCACGATACGCATAAAATCTCCTTTGAATCACCTAGGAATTCAATTCAAATCTTCTGTTGAGTTAGTTTCTTGTAACGTCCACAATCGAGAAAAACCAGGAATTAACCGGGAATTTGATTTTCACCTATAATAAATTTTTAACATGTAGTTAGGTATTTGAAATTTAAATATATACATGTACATGTAAAAAATATGGAATATTCAGCCCGTTATTTCTAATATTTCAATTAGAATCTTGAATAATTCATCAAGCTCGAAATTATTTACTCTCCTCAGTTCGGGACTTAAGAGTAAGATCTAAAAAATAGCAAGTTTCCGGTAGGACCCAAGTCTGGTCTTGTGGAAGGTCCGGAACATCCGTATAAGTGGTCAATTCATAAAACTGATCTTACAACTCCGTGGTTTTTCCGAAACCACTCATAAACGTTTTATCACAATTAATTCGGAGTTTTGACCAGACAATGGATGCTGGGGACCACGGGATGGTCCAATTATAGATCCGAAACATCCGTAAAAGTGGTCAATTCATGAAACTGATCTTATAGCTCCGTGCTCTGAAACTGATCTTAGAGCTCCGAAACCACTAATAGACGTTTTATCACAATTAATTGGAAGTTTTGACCAGACAATGAACGCTGGGCACGACGGGATGGTCCATTAAAGATCCGAAATATCCGTTAAAGTGGTCAATTCATGAAACTGATCCTAGAGCTCCGCGGATTTTTAGAAACCACTCCTTGACGTCTTATCAGAATGAATTCGGATTTATGTTCGTTAAAAAATTCCGTTAAAGCACCTAAAAATTATAAAATAATTAAATACTACCTAGAAAAATTTAGTACCTATATGAGCAGTTCTACAAAAAAAAAACACAGAGTGATGAGATCAGTTTTCTAAAACTATCCATTTTAACGGATGTTCCCGGGGTCCATTTTACAATCACAACTCCGAGTTCATTCTGATGAGACGTCTACGATCTTCCAGAGGAGTATTCATGATCTCCAGGGTCTATTTTCCAATCATAATTATAAGACGTCTTTGAATTGACCACTTGTACGGATGTTTCGGATCTTTCGGAGGACCATTCACTGCATAATGGTCCCAAAGCCGTATTTAGGAAGACAAAAATGTTTCCGCCCAAACCGTCAGTTTGAGGTATGTGGGTATATCAGGAAAGTTTCTTCATATGTTTTGGCCGATCTTTTTATGTTAGTGAAATAAGGGTGGTTCATAAAAGTGGTGAATTGAAAATACATTAATTTTTTTATTTTTGAGATAGACCAATGCAATGTTTTAAAAAGTGATAGAACAATCAATTCGAAGCAACTTTGCTCAAGACACCACATTTCTAACTCTTATGGTTCATGTGTTATGATTTTTATTTTTAAACAAGCAGGTTAGGTGGCTCCTAACAAAACAGATTTCTTTTCATACGTTCATTTCTCGTAAAAACTTTGTTCTAAATACTTTTAGAACTTTTTATGACGCATATTTTGGCTGGAGCAACTATATTGTTGTCTCCTTTATTTGATAAGGTTTCGGAAAAACCGCAGATGTTTAGGATCAGTTTCATGAATTTACTACTTTTACGGATGTTCCGGATTTTGCGGTGAACCATCGCGTGGTCTCCAGGGTTTATATTCCGGACACAACTTCGAATGCATTCTGATAAGACGTCAATGAGTGGTTTCGAAAAATACGCGGAGCTTTAGGATCAGTTTCATGCATTGACCACTTTTACGGATTTTCCGAATCTTCTAGTGGACCTAGTCCCCAGTGTCCATATTCCAGTCACAACCCCGAATCCATTCTGATAAGGTATTTATGAGTGGTTACAAAAAAAACGTGGCGCACGAGGATCAGTTTAATGAAGTGACCACTTTTACGGACGTTCCGAATCTTCTAGAGGACCATCCCGTAGTCCACAGCGTCCATATTCCGATCACAACCTCGGGTTCAGCTTGGTGAGCCGTTTATGAGTGGTTTCGAAAAAAACAAGGAGCTCTAGGATCAATTTCATGAATTGATCATTTTTACGGATGTTCCGGATCGACCGGTGAACCATCCCGTGGTTCCCAGAGTTTATATTCCTGTCACAATTCCGAATTAATTATGATAAGACGTCTATGAGTGGTTTAGAACAAACCACGGAGTTATAGGAACAGCTTCTTTAATTTGCCAGTTTTACGAAAGTTCCGGTACTAACGGTCGACCAGGGTTCATATTCCGATTACAACTCCGAATGTTTTTCTGATACAACGTTGATGCCAGGTTTAAAAAAAATCGCGGAACACCAGGATCAGTTTCACCACTTTTACGGATGTTCCGGATCTTTCGGTGGACCATCCTGTAGTCCCCAGAGTCCAAATTAAGGTCATAACTCCGAATTTATTGTGATAAGACGTCTATGAGTGGTTCTGAAAGAAGCACGGAGCTCTACGATCAGTTGCATTAATTCACCACTTTTACGGATATTCCGGATCTTCCGGTGAACCATCCCGTGGTCAACAGGGTTCATTTTCCGGTCACATTTCCGAATTCACTCTGATAAGATGTCTATGAGTGATTTATAAAAAAAAAAACCACGGAGCTCTAGGATCAGTTTCCCGCATAAATGCAAACTATTGCTTGACCTTACCAAAAATGTTTGAAGAAAATTTGAAATCCCTGCTTAACTTTAACTGAAACGGTTATGGAACTTTACATGAACTTTAAACAAAACAAAAGTGACCAATAGTGACATTTATTGATCGGAAAGATATGGTTCCAATCATCCGTTATTACGGTATTATTCATGCTTTATAAAAATAAAACAAATTATTTAAGGATGACATAAATTTGTTATAAAAAAATAAGTATGAATTGAATAAGCAAGAGAACGGTCAATGTCTAACCTCCATTTCCACACTCTGCAGATCACGAATTTGTTATTAGATCGCAAACCTGAGGCACAGAGAAAAATGTTCAAAGTACCGATTTTAGACTTTTTTTTTTACAATTTTTAAAGATCTTGGACAAAATATGAAGCGATGCATTTAGAAACATGAAGAACTGCAGTCTAAAATTAAATGTATATAGATCTAAGTCAGCCATGAGTATTAGACCTGCTCATTTTAACTTGTTGTTCATGTTAATTTGAACTTCTGTGCAAGTTTTCAGCAAAATCGGTGATGATTTAGAGGTGCTTCAAGTTAATTTTATGTTTTTTAGGTAATTTACGGCTTATAATATTTGTATTTCGTGACTGAAACGACGAAATCTGCTGTAACAACTTTCATAGCGAAGCTTAATGTGTTATCTACCAACTTTGTGACTAGAGGTTGACTATTCAAAGTGATTTTATTGAAGTTTGACTTAGTGTCATGCTCGAAGATATTTTAAAAAGTGGAGAATTTTAAAGTATTTGTTCTACGAACTTTCCACCCATATGATATAAAAATGTTTAGTCTACGGCATGATGTCCCTTATACTGTTTTAGAAATTTCGTTCAAACAAAGTTTTCGTGTAGATTCCATAGATTGAGAGATAAAAATCAGAAAAGAAGCCGTTTTAGCTAAAATTCACAAGACAACAGAGCCAAAGATTTTTCTCATTTCTGGTTATTGGACAAATTTCGAGAGCTTGAAAATTTTCCTACACCATTTTTTGTCATTATACATTGAACCAACCGGGAAAGGTAATTTTTACCAGAAAATTTAAGTAACCTCTTCAAAATAGGAATTCAATAAGGTTCACGTGCCGCACATAAAATCCAACTACATGGTAATGAATTCCACTGGATTCACTGGACCAGTCCACATAACATGCTGGTGAAGGTTAAGTAAAATTCAAGTAATTTTTTTTCGTAATTTCATGGTATGAACAATTTCTTGTCGTATTCGTAATTCAAAAATGGCGATAGAAGAAAGTGCGCTTTTGTCGTTGTTGGATGAGTTGGAATTACCAGGCTTCTTCATGTTTTCAAGTGTTATTTTTATAATTTTTATAAATTAACACTCATTTATAAATTGAAAATGAAATTGAAGAATACGGGAATGGATTGTTCGAGGTGCATACAATCAACAATTGACGAACTATAAGGGTGCTACTATACGGTTAAAGTACTTCAACTTCGAGATCATCAGTGTCAGTTGTTAAATAATGAAAATTAGTGAATTTTCCTAGAATGCAATCATTTAAAGTCTCAAATAAACCGAAATATATATCTATAGTATATCACCAATTCACTTTATCGTTACAACAAAATTCAGTAGCATTTCCCTAGCAAAGTCCAGCATCAAAATGACAGCAAATTGAAATCAAGTTTTGATATCAACATCAAACTGAAATCCTAGTTTGATTTCAGTTTATGCAATTGAAAAATTTTGTTTTCATTTTGCTGTACATTTGCTCTTCAAAAATATGTTGTTGCGGGTTTGTTTTCATTCCCAAGTAGCAATTCAGTAACCATTTAGCATCCACTCTGATTTATGATGGTTTTATAACGGCAATGAACAATCCACTTAGTTTAAATATAGCATTTTAAAGTGTAAAACATTCCTGCTTAGTAATTCAGCTTTTTGCTGTTTTAAAAACCTTTTATAGTCTGGCAAGAAAGTCAAAAACTGTCTTGTTTTAAAAATAAATTTAAAACAGTTATCAATCCCTCCTTAAAACTGTTCTATAATTCAAGCATAAACGTCATTAGCAATTGTTTATTAATGTCATTATAAAATACTTTATAAACGTGTTCTATCATTATAAAAGCAACCATAAAACTATTAGGTTTTGCATTAGAGAAAAAAGCATTTATTGTTGCTTTTTAGCCTTTTTAAAAAGCATCATTAACTCCCCAATTACTTTGTTTACAAATTGAGCTTAAAAGATGGTTCCTCATATTTACTAAATGCCAAATCTATGACAAGGAAATCTCGAAGGGTAGACGAAGTAGGATGAAAAAATCAAGTCAATTTCAGATAAATTTACTTCTTTAGAAGAACCAGCGCACCACCAACGACTGACCATCTGTCGGAGAAGAGTAAAGTGAGTGGGGCCCTCGAACTCATAAAACATTGTCTAAAGTTGAAAAACATACCAGCCTTCTCCAGATCTTGCGATGACAATCGAAATAACAACCGACAGCAAACCACTGAAACTGTTAGTTAGCGGAGATCAGCTGGTTTCCGATCCAAAGCAGCGATTTTATTCGGCGAAAGACTCTTCGAAAATTTTATTCAACCGTACATCTCTGCATCATTGGATCGCGCACTTCTGTAACCATCCGGAAGAAGGGGATCTTTTTCGGGAACGATTGCGCTTCCAGCTGTTCGAAATGCGAAACGTTGTAAAACAGTATCGCAAACCAGGGTGCCTTCCATTCGTTTTGCCTAAAAAAATGTTTTATTAAATTATAGAATAGTAAGATATTATAATGATATTTTATATGTGTAAGTAACAAGAAAAGATTGTAATGTTTGTGTTTGACGCATAAAACCTGCAAATTTAGCTTTGGCAGAGTCACAATGAGCGATTTTCTAATCGCCGCTTCGCGAAGAGTGAAGAGCGAAGAGTGGGTGAGATAAATGACAAAATCGCTTATTGCGACACTCGTGTAGCAAAATTGGCAGGTATTATGTGTCAAACACAATCTTCACAGTCTTTTCTTGTTGCTTACACAAACAAAATACTACTATAATATCTTATTATTCCATAATTTAATAAAACATTTTTTTATCCAAAATGAATGGAAGGCACCCTGTCGCAAACTATCTGAGTAACTGCTCACAATCCATCGGGAGAAAACCTGGGGGGGGATGTGCTGTCAAATCAGCCTACTGATCATCTTGTATGAAACTGGTTCCAAACGTAAACAAACGCTGTAGGTTTCTTATGGCTTGTTTACGTTTGGAACCAGTTATGCGAGGTAGGCGACGATTGTTCGTATTTGACAGCCACCTCCCCCCCTTGGAGAAAACCGCCTGGAAGAATCCTGGATCTCACAGCGCAACTATCGAAAGATAAACAAACTTTGACGTTTAACTTTCTGCAGGCAACTTTGCCTCCATAAATGCTGCCATTAATCTGAATGGTTTAGGATCAACGAAACAAAGCAAACGAAAAAGAGATACAATCAGGATTAGTTTATTAAAGTAATAGTTTCATCTGAATACCCAAGTAACACATAAAACATCTTTTTGAAAAATAATTAGAACGGCTTGTTATAGAAATGTATTATAAGTGATGCAGAAAACATCCCCCCTTATATATGAGGTTTATAGATGTTTTCTTCATACTTCCTAGATTCAACATTTTCCAAAATAGTTTTATTTTGCTTTTATCTTTAAATGTTATTTAAACGTGCATCTTACTGTTTTAATACCACTAAAAAACTTGTTGTATACAAAATCAATCCTAGTTGCATTTATAAAGTTCTTTAAGAAATTCTGAACTTTCCAGATTGACGTAAACATTGACAGCGCCATTGAGCCGGACTGTCTCATCACGCAATGATTGACAGTTTCATATGAGGTATTCGGAGGTTTGTTATAAAGAAAGTTGAAAACACTCATCTCATAAAATAATAGAACTGAAAATGTGCAGGTTGTCTTATAAGTTGTTGAAAATACTTTTAAATAACACTCTGGCAATTAGATGTAAGCTTTGCTGCTAACAAAACATCTTTGTGACGGATCGAAAGCGTGTTGAACGAGAATATAATTTTCATGCCATTGGCAAGAACAGTGATCGAATCCCATGCTCAAGTTTTTTTATTGTTTTTTTTGCCGCTGGTTTTTATGATGTTTCCAGAACATGTTATAAGACCAGATTTAATTGTATGAGCTCCGCGTCTTGCGCTTTTTTGGTTATACAAATGTATTAAATGACGTATATTACAGTATTATTGATTCTTTACGTAAGTCATTAAAAAGTATTTTCAATTTTTTATGACAAGCCGTGTTGCTTGGGTAACTATATCTCAATGACATTGTTTCACTCTGAACCTACATTTAAAGTTATTTTGTGATTATATGGTTACTTTGGTACTCACATGAAATGTTGTGCAAGTACCACAATTTCAACAACACCCAACTATGGACAGCTCAATGTTAATACCATTTACTCTTTGAATCAGCGTACACCAATCTGCTAAGAAACACCTAATGATGTATATTTTTTTTAACTTTATTTAAGAGATTTTTAGCCTTAGGCTAGTTCATCTCTTCCTAATGATGTATAGAGATAAAGCACAAAAATATAGTTTTAACTGATGGTACTTTATAAACATCAAACTGTCCAATATTGGACCCTGCCAACGCCAACACACGGCGCCTGCACGGTAATGTGGGCCGTCAGAATGGTTCATCGGTTGCGAAGTGAAGTGGTTCTCAAACTGTATATCGCTTCAGTTTGAGAACCACTTCTCAATTTTTCAACGTTTTCCTAACGGAAACTTAATATTATCACCCATATGCGTGTCCACACCCGAAACCCATCCACCACACAAAATCAAATAAAAATGTTTCTGGTTCTGCAAACTTAGAAATTTTCGCCGACTTCGGTATTTTTTACCGAAATCTGAACAGCTGAACTGTTCGGTAAAATTTATACAATTTAATTCAACTGCTTTTCAGTACACTAAAATGACAAGATTTGATCGTTTAAACAAGGTTGAACATGTTTTGAAATTATTTTTTTAATTCAATGGACTTTAAAATGAAGGTCAAAGTTTTACCGAACGTTCAGCTGTTCTGATTTCGGTAAAATTTACCGAACACTAAAACAAAATCTTAGTGTGTGTATGGCAAACACGTCTAGACATAAACGAGAATATGGGTAACTTCACTGTAACAACTACGGGTAATCATCGAAAGTACTTGCATTTTACACAGGCACTTTTGAGCAAACTGCAATCACTCTCTCATACTCGAAATGTGCCACGACCAAATTGGCACAACGACGCCCTGTACGCTATCTGACCAAAGCGCAGGGTGAAAGTAAGCTTTTAGTCTAAAACGCTATCCAGACTGGAGTATTATAACATGAAACCACCATCAAGATAGCGCTATAACATGTTATAATTCTGTAGTCTGAACGTACTATAAGATTAATCTAGATCCCTGACTCTATCACACTTTTCTACGTTCTGGTTTCCTAAAGTTATTGTTATACAGGTATACCTTGATATAACGTAACTGTCACTTTTGAATTCCATCGTCAATATCTCGCCAATAACACTTGAATCATACAAATTAATATTACCAATAAATGGGGGATTATCTCATCTTCCGATAGTGTTATAACTTTGCTTGAATGATCGTTTACGAAAAATCAGCGATGGAAGTCAAGAGTAACAGTTACGTCATATCGAGGTATACCTGTATCGGGTATGTTTCGTTTTGCGATGGATCTTTCCATTCAAAGAAAAAGTTTTCCCTTGATTAAACATCAACACAGCAAAGCAAACAGTCTTCGAATTTACTTTGCTCGCAACCACAGCAACGCTCAATACGAGCACATAGTGTAGACTGTGACATATAGTTTTAAAGCTGTTAAACACAATATTTTTCTTCAATTTCAGGATTCCCCCATCAGAAGCGATTTATGATTGCAAAGAAGAAACGCAGCGTGAGCTTCAACGACAATGATGACTGCAACAAGAACGAAAACAAGAAAAGCTGTCTGCTGCGAAAGTACGGTCAACTGGCAGCCGCCAAAGTCGCCACAGCCTAGACGGTAATCGAACCTACTGGCAACTCTCACCCGGACACAGACACTATGTACATATATACGGGAAATTGAAAAAGGAAACATATCCGGACTGAATCGTGATTAGGACGTATATGCTTTTGTAAACAAACAGATCAATCGCAGATTTCTTGCGGATAAAAGCTCAATCTCATTCATCTACCTGTTTGACCTGTTAGTTTCCGAGATTGAGCTTTATTCGCAAGAAATCGCCGATTGACGTGTTTGCTTACAACAGCATGTACGCCCTAATCATGATGCAGTTCGGATATATGAAAAAAAATGCAGCCTTTATAATGCGAGACGAAGGGAAAACGGCTCTGCAGAAAACCGGAGTCGGACCACCCTTCCGAACGCTGCCCTACGCTGCGATACAGGACGGGATTAACGGTAACCAGCATCGCATCAACGGAAACTGAATTATGAATTTATCAATATCATTATTATTGTGAAGATACGGATAGCAAAATTGTTTCCTCGTATGTTCGTTGAACAAATATACTCATAAACATACATTGGGAATGGAATAACATTACATTGTCGAAATAAAAATTGTAATCAACATTATATGACACACATATTTAATCTCTTTCCAATAAGAAACATTTTCCCGTTTCAATGTTGTTCAAAATTAAACAAAATATCGTAAACAAGTATTATATGGCTACCATTGCAAATGAAAACAAATATCAGACATTTTATGACGTACGTTGAAGATTATGTACAATGTATAATCAGAGTTGTATCAGACATATATTATTCAATTTAGCTATTACATATAAACACATCACAAAATGACAAAATGCGATAAGATTACGGTTCAGAGGTAAAAATTTTAATTACTAGATAAAGAAAACTACATCCTACATATTCCATACAAAAGCATAGTAAATATCTATCGTATAATGATGCTGATCGTTCAAAATCCACAATAAAACATTAATAACCAAACGATGTCATGATGAACATCAGAGGCACAAAGCAAAGCAAAAACTGAATCGTGATTATTTCTACATTCGAATCGAGCAGTTTTAGATCTCCTAAGTTACCATACCGTATTATGCCACGTAATCGCTGTTTCAGGAATCAGCAAGAAACAGACCGATGCACTTGATCACGAATTTCAAATAAAAGCGCCCTTGGTTGGAAAACAAAAAAACTTCGCTTGTGTTCAATTTTCATTGCTCTGCGTTGGGGACATTCGAAGATGAAAACCTGTCTCAATGTATGAGGTAATGGTCATGTTCTATGTTCAAATTATATTGATTCTGTCAAGCAACGACTCACAAGATTTTAAATGCAGCGTTAAGGGTAAGTAGCTGTCCTTACAAAGCTTTAGGAAATGCTGAGCTTGAATTCTCCCATCATTTATGGGAGAATTCAAGCTCAGCATTTCCTAAAGCTTTGAGTCAATCGATATCCCAGGTAAGTAATCTGAAGCTTGGCATAGAACTAACAAAGCTTCTGCTTGGCTATATGCACCTCAACTGGAACTTATCTTCTTCCCTAAAGTATAATGGTTTGCTCCCGTACCTGCAGTAGCGTATAGCTACAGTGCAGAAAGTGGTTCCCGCACTTTCAACTCCTCTAAAGAAAAGGGAAAGTCAGAGTATCTACTGCTAGGGAACATAACTAATATTAGCTATGAACAAACAAACAAACAAATGTTTGCGTCGAGACATTATTGAACAGCAAACAACCACCTGTGGTGCAACGGGCGACACGTGCGCACATGGGCCTTCCCCTTGCACGATGTATCCCGGACAACGCACCGGGCCAAAACATGACCGTCTGTTTAATTCAAGAGTTAATAGAGTTACAAAATGAAGTTCAAAATTTACTCTACAAAAGAATCGAAATCCAAGGAAGCAGTTTCCGCCTTGGGTTGGTGCAACAACGAAGAAATCTACAGCTGCAGCGAAGACCATCAGCTGTACCGGTGGACATCCTCAAACAGGGAATTTATGCAAGTGGCAAAGCTGCCGGATGATTTCAATCCAACCGACTTGCACTGGTTGCTACCGAAAGGGGCCGCTGTTACCAGTTCCGGTGGAGCCGGTGCTAAGGGAAGTGATACCTTACTGATTTCCAGTGCCGATGGACGGTTCATTATTTTGAACAAAAGTGCCCGCGTCGAGAGAAACGTAGCAGCCCACAATGCAACCATTGTTTCCGGACGGTGGAGTCCCGATGGTGCTGGATTGCTGACGGCCGGTGAGGATGGTATTATCAAAATTTGGTCACGCTCGGGAATGCTCCGATCGACAGTGGTACAGCACGAGGGACAGATTCGCTGTGCCAGGTGGGCACCTAATGCCACGGCCATTGCCTACTGTCAGGGACCGTTTGTGGCCATCAAACCGTTGGCGGCCAACAGCAAACTCACCAAATGGAGAGCTCACGATGGTTTGGTGCTGTGCATTGCTTGGTCGAACAACACGGACATGGTGGCATCGGGCGGCGAAGATTGCCGGTACAAAATTTGGGACACTCAAGGCGCCAATATCTATACCAGCGTGAGTGATGATTATGCGATTACCTCACTGGATTTCAGTCCCGATGGCGAGTTGCTTGCTGTGGGTGGATTCAATATGCTCAAACTGTGCCATTATTCAGGGGTAAGTAGAAACAAGGCTTGCATGTGCAGTAGGACATTTTCTTGTTATTGTAAAGTAATAAAGATCACGATTCTCTGGTGACATATTTTCAAAGCATTGACCTTTGGGTCATTCCGCGCCAAGTGACCGAGAAAAATTGCAAAATTAACCTCTTCCGATTTTGACCAAATTTGGAGGGAAAGTTTATTTAGTCCAAATTTTGGCAGCTGATTGTTATTACCCAACATGCCACTTTAAACATTTGGTTCCTTGGTATTGTACACGACTAACTTTTTAAAAAGGTTCATGCAAAAATGATATCCATTAATTCAAAAAAACCTATTTCGAGAACGATTTGTTTGATTGAAACGGTGTCTTTGGCGAAAGTGTGGAGCAGTATTGTGCCTTTCTAGAAAAAAATACGCACATTAAAAAAATTGTGTATCTTTGCAATAAACAATTGAAAATTAAATAAAAACTTATAATGTCTCAAAGTGCATTTTCTTTTAAAAAAATATCCAAAATTGAAGCTCAGACAACGTGTGACAATGTGTTTAAGTTGGACAATTAATAAACAACAAAAAATATTTTTTTGAAAAAAGTAGTATTTTTTAAATACTGCTCACAGTTAAAAATTATCGTTGAAATAGTGTAAACATTAAACTACGTTAAATCTACAAAAAACTATCATAATGCTAAAATTGCTAAGTTATTTTATTTTCAAAATATTCATAGCATAAAATTTACTAATCCTGTAATTTGGGCAACGTTCGCCCTTTTAGAATACTATTGGTGAGCGTCCAATTTTGAGAATATCAATTAATTTCCTTGAACCTTCCAGTTTACAGTTTTTCAATCAGACGTATGAGTAACGAGATAATAAATTATAAATAAGGCTTCATTGAGGGCATTCAATATTCTTATATTTAAACACGTTTTCATGAAGCCCTTGCTGGTGGTCTAGTAGTTGCACTACCAGTAAAAAAGTACTTCAAAGAATTCAGAACAAAATTCTGAATATGATTTCGAAGTTGCCACTCTGGTACAGTACTAACAACCGGTGGAAACTAACGATTTTAAATTGGCTCACACTGGACTAGCCTATCGGTCCCAAGTACATCGATGAATGTACCCCAATTTTAGTGTTTGTTTTGATTCGTTATGAAAGTTTGACAGATAAAATGAGGGGTTCGTGGATTCTCCTATGTTTCGAGGGGTGTATCGATTAGTTTGGGAGCGAAGAGAGTACCAGAGCTGAGCCAAGAAATTGAGCACATTTCTTCGAGACCATCTGGTCTTAAAGCTACCTCTATGGTACTACCAACAATCAATACGAAACTAACGTTTTTAAATTGTCTCACTACTTGACTATTGGTCCCAAGCGAATCGACTAACGTACCCAATTCTAGTGTAAATCTCTGTACTACACTATGTTTAACGGCGCCGGTGGTGTAGTGGTAAGCGCGATTACCTCTCACCCCAGCAGGCCTGGGTTCAATCCCAGTCGGCACCGCCGGGATGTTCTGAGGCATAACATCTCGCCTTCCTTCGGATGGGAAGTAAAGCCGTTGGTCCCCGGTTCATGAGTTGATGGGTCGATAGGTAGGGTCCAGGTGTGGGAGCTGCCTTCCTGGCACGTCGGTAGCATTGGTGCTCAGCACGGAAAACAAGATCGACGGAAAAAACAAACCAAAGGGGAAAAAAATACACTATGTTTGTTTTTATTCGCTATGAAAGTTTGACAGGTAAAATGAGGGGTTCGTGGATTTTCCTATGTTTCGAGGAGTGCATCGATCAGCTTGGAACCGAAGATAGTACCAGATTTGAGCCAAAAAGTTGTGCACGTTTCTTCGGGACCTTCTTGTCTTAGAGTTACCTCTATGGTACTACCATCTCTCAACTTCTCGTCGGAAATTTATGAAGTCCACATCGGAAAATCTCTGAATTTTTCATCGGAATGTTTGCTGAATTTTTTCTCGGAAGCTTTGAACTTCTCGCTGGAAGTTCTCTGAACCACTTCATGACAGTTCTCTGAACTTCTCCTCAGAAGTCCTCTGGACTTCTTGTCGGAAGTTCTCTGAACGTACTATGAACATCTTGTCAGAAGTACTAAGAGCTTTTTGTCGGAAACTCTCTGAATTTCTCGTCTGAAGTTCTCAGAACTTGCCGTCAAAAAATCTTGGAGTTTCTCATCGGAAGTTCTCTGGACTTCTCGTCGGAAGATCTCTGATAAGTCAGGCGTTCTCAGAACCTCCTGGCGGCAGTTCTTTGAACTTCTCAACGGTTCTATGAACTTTGCGTTGGAACTTCAGGGAATTTCAATGAAGTTCTTTGAACTTCAGGGAATTTATGTTAAATTTTCGTCAAAAGTTCTGTTTACTTCTTATCGGAAGTTCTGTGAACCTCCTGTCGGAACTTCAGGGAATTTAAATGAATTTCTGTGAACTTCTAGGAACTTCTCTTCAGAAGATCTCGGAACATGTCGTACGAAGTACTCTGAATCTCCCGTCGAAAGTTCTTCAAACTATTCTATGGAACTTCCAAGAAGTTCTTTGAACTTCTTGTCGGAAGTTCTCTGAACTTCTCGATGGAAGTTTACTGTACTTTCTAACTTCAGAGAACTTTAATGGTGATCTATGAGTTTTAGGGAAATTTAATGACGTTCTGTGAAGTATTTGCCGGAAGTTCTGGGAACTTTTTGTCTGAAGTTCTTCAAACATTCGTCGGAAGTTTTGTGAACTTTTCTGAACACCTCGTCGGAAAGTCATTAAACTTGTCGTCGCAAGATCTTTAAACTTATCGACGGCTGAAATTCTCGACGAAACTTCAGGGAACTTTAATGAAGTTCTGTAGACTTCAGGGAAATCATGTGAAACTTCAGGGAACTTTTTATTGGAAGTTCTCTGAACCTTTTGTCAGAAGTTCGCTAAACTTTTCGTAGGAAATTAAAGGAAGTTCTCTGAGCTTCTCGTTGGAAGATCTCTGAACTTCTCATCAGAAGTACTCTGCACTGCTCATTGGAAGATCTCTGAACGTCTCTTCGGTAGTTCTCTGAACCTCTAGCTGGAAGTTCTCAAAACTTTTCTGCGAAACTTGAAGGAATTTATGTGAATTTCTTGTCGGAAGTTCTCTGAACTTCTCGTCGGAAGATCTCTGAACTTTTCGTCGGATTGTTAGTGATTGACTTATGGATGAGGACTTGTAAGTGACTTAAGAGTGTGGTGGTTGGCACATCTTTGAAGAGAACGCAAGAAAGGTGCCAGACCTGAAAAATGCAAGCCTGTTCGATTAATAAGACGGAGATGCTCTACCGTATGCGTGATAATGTTTGCACCATTGAGCAATGTAAAAATTAAAAAAAATTCTCAAAAATTTCGTTTCGGGTTTTTTTTTATTTATTCAAAGGGGGATGTTTCACTGAGTCTTAAACTATGTTAAACATCGATCGAGTTTCCATTTGCTGCAATTACGGCCTCCACACGCTTCCGGAATGCACAACAGGTTCTAATAATGTAGTCTGGATCCATTACTCTCCAGATACGGGTCAATGTTTGTCTGAGGCTTGCTGTACTCAGGTGGCGTTAGAACAGGCCTTGGCCTTCAAGACGCGCTATATTAAGTAATTCAGCGGATTAAGATCGGGGCTGGATGGCGGCCATATTTTCTTCACCCAGAATGGAAGATGTTCCTGCAACCACTTCTGAGTGCGGTTCGAGGTATGGCACGGAGCCCCATCTTGTTGAAATACAACATTTGGCTTCGGACCGTACTGTTCTTTGATCCACGGAAGAACATACTTACTTAAAATCCCGATGTAGACCTCCGTGTTGACCTTGTCGCCTTCTTGAATGAACACCGGGTCCATTTTTTTGCCATTGAAAGCCACCAATCCAAACACCATAACACTAGCAGGATGTGCGTTCTTGTGCTCGTCGGCCATTTGTTTTACCGGAAGAGAACTAAGATACCGGTCGGTTCTGGAATTTGATACGGGATCGACGGTAAACATGGTCTCGTCGGATTACCGGATTTTTTCGCTGAAGGAAGTTTAAGATCTTCTTGCATCGTTCGACTCGTAGCTCCCGGATTCGGTTGGTAATCATGTGTTTTTTTTTTCGTACCCTCGACTTCGCCCCGCAATCTTCCTTTACGATCTTCTGTGCCGTAAAGTCACTAATCCCGAGTTCCTTTGCAATTTTTTTTATTGAACACACTGGATTCACCCGAATCTTACCTTTGATAGCAGCGATAACCCTCGGAACCCGAGCTGACCTCGGACGACCTGTGGCCACCTTCGCGGATAGTTGTCCTTTCTTTTCTCGGTTTAAAACCCTTTTGACGGTCCACCAGGGCACTCCCACGGCTATTGAAATGTCTTTTTGCGACATTTGCGCGTGGGACAAATCCCGAATACGCTAGCACTTCGTCATGGTGCAACTGTCAAACTAAGTAAATCATTTTCTTTTATACAGAGCCTACTACGGTATGAGCTATAGGTTACGTGCATGCAAAGAAACCCAAGGCATTGTATGCACAGTGAAACGGGACCTTATTTGAACGATGGTGCAAACATTATCACGAATACGGTATAAATGACGGTGAATGTCCGGACTCTGATGGTCCGTAAGAGCTTGAAGATCCTGGCATAAATGCTCCATCTAGGTCATTTATAGGTGGCGCCTCTAATGCGTACTCTTCAACGAGACCCAGCGATGTGCCGACCAGTCCAAACTACAAATGAGTCCTGAACACCAAACACAACCGATATCTTCACAGAGCATTGTACACTATCTAGCGTAGCCTTGATCAGTCTGGTTAGTTTTCCGGAAAAACCGGTCTCGTGCATAATCTGCCATAGTTCTTCTTGGGCAATAGTATGGCTAAGAGGCTTTGAAATCGATGAATAGGCGACACTTTTGGACACCCTCTGCCACAACGTAAAGGTTGGTCTGTTGTCGATCACCCTAAAGCCCTCTAGTAAAAGTATGGAGGTCTGTCATAATTTCCTCCAATGAAACTAAAATCCTCTGCTCGATTGGAACAGATTGTTCCAGTTCTATGGTTTCAGTCGACCATAATTTTACTGGAGGGTTTTAGATCGCCCGTCTACAAAACTATAAACTGGCTTAATCAATTCCCAAAAATCTGCTTGCTACTCTCCAAGAACCCAACTGGTACCTTCTGCTGCGCTGTTGATGGCTGCTTTGATACTTTACTCCAACAGTTTTCAAGAGGAGCTTTAATCATCTCTCCTTTATCCGACAACACTGCCTCAAGGTTTTACCATAGAGGAAAATCTAAGATGCTAGTCAAAATTTCTAGTACTACACTACGTTTGTTTTGATTCGCTATGAAAGTTTGACAGATAAAATGAGGGGCTCGTGGATTTTCCTATGTTTCGAGGGGTGCATCGATTATCTTGGGACCGAAGATAGTACCAGAGCTGAGCCACAAATAGTTAAGCATGTTTCATCGGAACCTTCTGGTCTTAGAGTTACCTCTATGCTGGTATTCTCTTCGGTCCCAAGCTAATTGATGCACCCCTCGAAACATAGGAAAATCCCATAGTATAGTACTAAAATTTTGACTAGAATGGGGTACTTTAATCGATTTGCTTGGGACCAATAGACTAGTCAAGTAGTGAGCCAATTTTAAATCGTTAGTTTCCACCGGTTGGTTTTACGCGTAAAAAGTTGCGGGTTTGAGCCGACTTGAATCGAAGGATTTGAATTACAACTCTGTATGCGCTTTGTTCGATTTTGAAGGCTATTTTAAACGCTGGCCAGACTGGATAGTTATAACATTTTATAACATGTCAAATAATTGCAACACATAATCCACCATCAAGATAGTGCTAGTTGTTGTTTAGTTTACAAAGAGCCAGCTTTTGGCGTTTTTTTTATTAGTTCGTATTCCTAAAAAAAAACATATAAGTATTTTCTAAAATGTTTAAAGCTAGTGGTGTATAAAAATGCAATTTACTTAAATTAAGACAGAAATTAACTGACAAATTTATTCAGAGTAATTAATGCAAAAATCTTGCTCCTTTTTGCGCTGATTTGAATAATTGACATTTGTACAAAAATGTGTGATACATTTCAAAACATGTGAGATTTGGATCAGATCTATAATTTTTACAAGGCTTTTAATTTTGACCTAGGGGAAATGCAGGTAATGTCGGCCTAAGTGTCCCTAATTTGGGCCCATACATAAATTCAGCAATCGACTAAATTTTCAATAGCAACCAAAAATATCCATTAGTAACGTCCCAATAACGCGTTCATCTAGATAAAATTGATAAATAGCAGATTTTTAGCGATGGACAGAATCTTAGATCCATAGGCCAACATTAGAGACATTTGCCCTATATACCGTAAACAATTACGAGTAAGTTTTCTTACTGGGCCGATGCCTTGCTTTTTATGAGTCACAGGTCATTGATGTCTTGGACAACATTACTAAGAACTATAAAATGCATAACTTTGCCGAGTAAATCATCCTTCTATGACTCTTTATTTAAAATATAGAATCAAGCACCACCTGCGCGGCATGAATACGAACTAATCAGAAATCACCAAAAGTTGACCCTTCACAAACTAAGCAACTTTGTCGAAGACAGCAAATCTGCAAAATACATATCCACAGCGCAAGAGGTTTTGGCCACGCTACCGGGATCACTGCTTCACAGTGAGCGCGAACCACACTTCCTGATCCCTCATCCATTTTATCCTCAAATCCGCATTCTTATGCACATCAACGAAAAAAATCAGATTTTTCTTGTATTCCAGACATTCTTTTTCAATCTTTATGCATCCTTGTCTGTTCGGTAATTATCCACAGCACATACGAATTTTAAAAATTGTGTATGAACAATTGTCTATGCACAGGGAGGGGGGCAAGAATTCCAAACAACTGTCTACGTAGTTAATGAACAACCCCTTAAGACAATTTTTCGGGTTATTGAAATTGCAGTTTGAATTCCCTGTTTGACATGTTTAAACCGTTTTGGAGTTTTAATTTGTCATTTTGAACTTGCAATATCTGCCTGCAATATTCACGAGCTTACGAATATTTGAGAACCACTGGCATTAGCTAAAAGTTTCCTGTGAACATTAGGACAGATGTCAGCAATGTGCTTTGCTCATGTCGGTTTATCAGTGGGATGCATCATGTTTCAGAACATGCTTTGGCCAAAATTGAGCGTTCAAGGAATTCATTTCCCCCGCTGACGAGTGGGTGACAATAGGCAATTTGTGTGACGTGACTCTCCGTGCAAATAAAATGGAGAGTTACGTCACGCGACAATTCTCATTTCATTAGTGACAGAGGTCACCTCTCCTCACTCGCCACGCAAAATAAGACTGCATGTATTTACAATGCTATAAAACACAAATTGCGCCTGTTTCACAAATCAAAAATTTCATCCGCAGTGGAGCCACAGCATCAACCGATTCAACCAGGAAACGGTTGGCTCAATGTTTAACATCGTTTGGTCTTCGGATGGGACGCAGATAACGGCTGGAACCAGCACAGGAATTATATTATTCGGACATATTATCGAACGAGAACTTCGCAACCGCAATCTGAAGGCAACAACAACCGGTCGGAAGACGATCACCCTCCACGACATAGTGGCAAGGACGAAAGATACTCTTGACTTTTCCGAACGGGTCATCAAATGGGAACTGGGCTATGGACATCTGGTGGTCGCCACAGCTCATCAAGTACATATCTTCAATGAAAATTATATCAACACTCCGATCATAATCGACGGACGAACAGAGATCAAAATCATTGTTCTAGGCAAGAAGTGAGTTTCTCAAATTTCGTTCCTCCAAATTTATTTCAAGTACCTATATCATTTATTGCAGAAACTTTCTTCTGGTGGACAACACATCGATATGGATCTACACCTACACCGGCCGGCTACATTTGAACCCTCGATTCCCAGCATCGCAATCGCAAATTCCGCATCTCAACAATCGCTGTATTTCTCTGGGCTTGGATACGTTAGCCATACGTGATTACTCGGATCAATCGATTATACACGTGTTCGATCTTTTGCCAAGCGCAAGCCGACAGGAAGAACCCTACACGATTCAAAACAAGTCACCAATGGTGGAAGTCGCCGTTTGTCGTTTCGGCAATCCCGACGATCAGTATCTCGTATTCATTGACGTAAATCGAGATCTTTTTATTACATGCGTTCGGAGTGGGCCGGATTACGCAATCCATAAGATTGGAACACAAGTTTGCACAGTTATGTGGTCCAGCGATACAAACATCCTCGTAGGCTTACACGATTCATGCTACAGTGTATGGTACTGTCCAGGGGAGGCATGTACCGATCCGACGCTAATCGCGCTTACAACGTTCACTTTTGACACGAGTGAGTTCGGTAAGAACATAACTTTGGAGAACTTTGAAGGGGCGAATGTAACGTTTCGTAGTTCCGGAGCCATCTTCACCGTTTCTGTGAAAATGTATTGTGTAATTTTGCATAAACTATTCGCTGATAACTCTTGGGAGCGAGCATTGAAACTATGCCGATTGGTTCAGAATCAAATATTATGGGCTACTCTGGCTGCGATGGCATCCAAGAGGAACCAACTGGAGATCAGCGAGGAAGCATTCTCCGCTGCATTGCAAATCGATAAGGTGAACTATTTGGCCTATATGAACGATTTGGCCCATTCCAGTCCGGAACAGATGGCTGAAAATTCCATAATGAACGGGAGGATCCAGGAAGCGGAAATTATATTGCTTCACAATAAGAAGATACCTGAAGCCATTCGGTTCTGTTTGAGAATGCATCGCTGGAGCCGCGCCCTGGAGATTGCTCAGAAAAACGACGCATTTATGGAAGTGGTGATGAAAGAGCGCCAAAAGTACCTGCAAGCGCTCGGACGGGAAGAGTACGACCCAACCTATTTAAAGTTGCAGTAAACCGGTCATGTGTTTGAAATTTAAACCTAAGAAAATAAAGAAAATAAATGTTGGAATCAACCAATAAACAATCAAATCAATAAAACAAGCATTTGTGTAGAATTGTTTTTTTTTCTGCAGCGTTCACAAGGTAAAAGAATACAGATCTAAAAAGGAGTATTGGGGTATTTTCCCTATATTTAACGCGGCCGTTGATCTAAACAAACGACGCACCACACTTTTCGGTCACAATTTACTCAAACTTTATGTGGAATAACACAAGACACGGTCGTTTATTTTAGAAGCAAAGGTTGCGTGAAACTTTGTGCAAAGAAACATTTGGGAAAATCCGAAAGGCCCTACGCTGTATCAAATCCACTGAAAGTAGCATGTAGCATTAAGTATGTCACGTTTTGTCTGTGCCTTATGCATATAGCTTGTCCCACGTGACAAGTCCCCCACCTCTCCAACGTGTAAACGGTGATGTCGTCAATCAATCGTAGACCAATTACAATGAATGCTTATTAACTATGTCTTAAATATTATTGCCTGGCTAACCTTGAAAAGAATGCTTTTTTAGTGTTATTTTATTCATTGTTACATCAATTGATTGGGAATATGCGTTATAGCAGGTCATAATTCTATTCAAAGGCCCATTTTTAGCATAGTTTGTTCTTTGATTGTTAATGTAAAACAAATTACTAATCCTCAGAGAGCGAGTGGGAGCATAAAAATTTATATTTTCTAAAATTTCCGGAACATTAACTCTTTGAGCAATAACATCGTTTATAAATGTTACCATGGCAAAGTCTCTTCGTTTTTTCAGTCCATCTAAACTTATTAACAAACATCGCGATTCATAAGATGGAAGTGGTAATCTCGTCCAACCTAATTTTCGAAGGGCAAACAACAAAAACTGTTTTTGAACAGACTCAATGCGGTTTATATATGTATCCTGATACGGAGCCCACACTACGCTACAGTATTCAAGAAGAGGTCTCACATAGGCCACATACAATGTTTTAATAGTGTAAGGATCATTGAAGTGCAGACTAAATCTTTTGATAAACCCTAGCATGTTACTTGCTTTATATATAATGTTATTGTAGTGATCAACAAATGACAACTTAGAGTCGAGAATAATGCCTAAGTCCCTTACTTGATTACACCTTTCAACTGTTTTCTCACCAAGGGAAATTGTGTCATTTACTATGGCATGCTTTCTTGTAAACGATATAGAATTACATTTACTAACGTTAATCTCTAATAAATTCTTCTTACACCAAGTGTAAAAAATGTCAACTTCTTGTTGAAATAGCTGCATATCAGATGCTTTAGATATTTCCATGAAAAGTTTCATGTCGTCTGCATATATTGAAACATGAAGCAGCTTCAAAATGTATTCTATATCATTGACAAATAAGATGAATAGTAGTGGACCAAGATGCGAACCTTGTGGCACACCAGATGTTACATGAACGACAGACGACAATTTTCCTTCAAATCTTACTCTTTGCATTCTCCTTGACAAGTATGACTCGATCCATTGCAGTAGCCTAGTATTAAAACCTAACTTGGACAACTTGAAAATCAACAGTGGTATATCCACTATATCGAATGCTTTACTGAAATCAGTATATAATGTTTCTACGTAATTTCCCTTATCCATTACATTTAAAGCATATGTTACAAAATGTATCAAATTAGTGGCTGTAGATCGACCTTTAACAAATCCATGTTGTTTACTAGTAATGAGAGATTTAACTTGGGAAAATATGTTGGCATTAATGATGGACTCGAAAAGTTTAGGAATAGTAGATAATATAGCAATCCCGCGATAGTTTGTGATATCCGATTTTTTCCCGTTTTTAAAAATAGGGATTAAAAAAGATTCCTTCCAAATTGGAGGCAGCATACTGGCGTTTAACGATGAATTAAACAACCAAAATAAAGGCTTTACTAATTCATTTGAAAGTGTTTTTAGAAGAATAGGTGGTAAACCATCTGGACCAGCGCCTTTTGACGTATCCAAGGACTCAAGAGCATGCAAGATTTCTTTGAGGGATAAATTGTTAACTGTAATATCCGTCATTGGCTCCGGAAGGTATGAAAAATATTCATAATCGCGATCATTCTCGTCATGAGTTGTGTAAATGTTCTGAAAAAAGTCCGCAAATAAATTACTGATCTCACCAGATGTGTTCCCGGTTCTGTTATCTAACTGCATTTTAGAAGGAAAGTTCTTCGATTTTTGTCTCTCTTTAACATAGTTAAAAAATGATTTTGGATCTGTTTTAATATTATTTTCTACCTTGGTATTATGTTCTTCATATGCATTTTTCATTTCTTCATTCAGTTGATCGCAGACTTCTAGATAAAATGTAAGATTTTCTTCACTATGATTTCTTTTATAAATCTTATGTGCTTTCTGTTTCCTATTTTTAAGATTGATAACCTTTTTATTGTACCAAACTGGTGTCTTGGACTTTGTGGGTTTCCTCTGCTTCAAGGGTACCGTCTGTTGCAGAATTTTATAAATAATTTGATAAAATGTGTCCACTGCCTGTTCTATGTCAAGATTACGTATTGTAGTTTGCCAGTCAATACAGGCTAATTTTTCTTTGAGAAGTACATAGTTTGCTTTATGAAAGTCGAAGTATGTTTCAGATAAATTGTTATCAAACGTTACCGTTTTTTCATGTACCGTGCCGATTCAAATTTCGGACACTTAAACTCGAATTTCGGACACTTTTAAAAGTTGATTATCTCGGTCGAATATGATCCACATGTCTTGTAAATTTTAAATTTTTTTGACTAGTGCCCTCCACGATCATCTAACATTATTACTTTGTTTCTAACTGGATGTAATATTTAATTAAAAATGAAAGTGTCCGAAATTTGAATCGTCCGAAATTTGAATCGGAACGGTATGAATATGGAGTATTCAATAGCAGTGTGGAACACTTCGTTTTTCCAAAGAGGGGTGGGTGACTCTGATACCCAGAAATCATCAGTCATATTAGTGAATAACAAATCTAAGTAGGCAGTTATTTTGATTTTTTATGTGATTTATTTGGTTGAGTCCAATTTCTGCACTTTTGTCGAACAGAGTACGAAGTGTTTCATTTTCTCCTATAATCGGTATCAACAAAGATTCGTTGTCGTCATCAACAATAAAATTCACTGAGCGTTGGTTAAAATCTCCGTATATGTGAACATTTGCTTCCGCCTCACATTTCGAAATAATATTTTCAGCTAGTTTAAAAAAAATTTCGTATGAATCTTGCTTTGCATATTCTGGAGGAAAATATACTGTCGCAAAAATATGAACTTGATCTCCTATGAAACATTTGACCCAAACGTGATCAAACTACTTACACTTACAAGATGATATTTGTTCAGATTCATAGTCAACACTAACTGCTACTATGACACCACCACCACTTTTTTTGTTGGATAACATTTTATCACGATCATCCCTAAAAACATTGAATCGATCACCGAAAACTTCTTCGTTCTTTACTCCAGCATCCCAGCTGGTTTCCGTTGCTAAAATTGCATGCTGATACTTGTTTATAAATTTCGTTCACTTTGAAAGCACTTTTCATTCTGTTAAAATTTTGGCAATAGACGAGTAGCTCCTTGCTTTCATTTGTACATTGCGATGTTATGAACACTTAAAACTATTAAAATTAATTACCTCTTCTTCTTGATCCGGAGAGGTCGTCAAATCTTGAAAATCGGTCGGTTCTGCAACACTGTTGTCATCTACTTCCTCTGGAGAGAGCGTCAATTTCGACGAAAACACGAATGTCTACATAGACACGCTTCGGTCGATGTAGAGGGGTTAGCCAGCCAATGTGAATTCGCAGTACCGCTGACCGGGTAAGGGTTTAATATTTCACCTTTTTCAAATCGCATCGACAGTGTATAGTTAACCGGAGGTTTGGAGAAGCGATCCTTTGCCACAGTTAGAAGCTCTCGATCAGTGGGGAGCAAATTGGATCTATTGTAATTATTGTCGCCGTGGTTATTGTTGAAGCCGAAAATTATCCTCCGATTGTTGTTGTTATTGTTGTTGTGATTGTTGCGGTGATTTCGTAAGCTAAAGTTGTTGATGTTTTGATACCTTCTGCTTTGTCGCTTGCGTCGCCTTTTTGCATTATCAGCCTGTTTTTGCTGATTCGAACGTCTTAATTTCCGCGCATCGTATTCAGACCAATCGGCCTTCCATACTCTCCTCGTACCTATAAGACGCCACCCGGAGCTATCAGCGTCCTTTTCCTTGTTCAATTCTACCTCCAAACTGGGGTGTAAGTCGGGAGAAGATGGTAGCCATGCAGTATGGTGTGCTATGTTGGCAGACCTTCACCTCATCGAGTATTTCAAGCTCCAACATTGAATTTGTTTGCATTGTGCAACTTGCCGCGGTATCTAAAGAGAGCTGGGTGAGCTGGCTAACCTCATCATTTAAGTTACGTAGGTCAGTTGATAGCTCTGACGTCACTGATTTGACCGCCACATTAACATTCTCCTTTGTTGACATCGTTGCAGTATCAAGTAGCGAGGTAATGTGGTTTTTTATGGCAACGACACTGCCTGCTAAACTGTTACTTTTATTAATTGCGGCCAACTCATTTTTCATACTAGTCAGCAAAATTTCTATGCCATCGATCGCTTCATGAACGAGATTCGGTTTTTCTTGTTGAAACGTGAGCCGGTGCATCACCTCCGCATTGCCATTCAGTTGCTTTTCGATCGATTTTTGCTGTTCAGCAATGCTTTTAAAATCGAGTTTTGCCTGTAAAAGCTCTTGACAGGACTCGCAGCATGGTAGTATGTAAGATGTAAAGTCCGATACCTTCCTGTCCTTCCTGCGAAGTGAGTTGTACAGTTACCCCAATGCAGGTAGCGTGGAACATTCTTGGGCAACCTGCACACGTCCACATGATCGAGTCGACAGAAGTGTCGCAAGCACACATTTCGCAAACCATGATATATGCAAGTAAAAATAACTGAATCACAGAAGGTAAAAAAAAAAAAAAAAAAAAAAAAAAAATCGCGCCAATTAAAAACGCGGAGCCAAATAAAGGTACGTCCGAACTTATCGACGGTCGAGTTTGAATGCAATCACAGTGGATTGGGGAAGCAGATGTTCCAACGCAAGAGGGTACAGTCTGCTGGAAATTCTAGCAAAGCTGGAAGTGAGGCTGTCCAACGAAGGCAGTCCGTCGCTGGTACCGAGGACGATAACTTGTAACCGGAAGTGGAAGACGAAGGCTTTCCACAAGTCTTTGCGTTGAAGTTCTCGGTATGGACAGGGGCCCGGGATCTGAACGCGGACGGGCTAACAGAAACGATAGTGAGAGCATGTGACACGAGCATGAGGAGGCAACTGGAGCCAAATGACGGCGTCCAGCTTACAGGTGAAGGCCATCGCCGAAGCGCTGCATAGAATGCGGGTCCCAGACTGCCTGTGCAGGATCCTGAGGAGCTACTTCCAGGAGCGGGTTCTGGTCTACTAGACAGACATCGATTACGATCACAGCAGGAGTTGCACAAGGCTCCATCCTTGGTCCAACGGTTTAGGACGGGATTTACAACGGCGTGCTAACGCTGAAGCTGCCCAAAGGAGTTGAGATCGTTGGCTTTGCGGACGACGTCATCTTGACGGTAACAGGTGAGACGCTGGAAGACCTGGAAATGTTGGCGACCGAGGCGATCGTCATGATTGGTAACTGGATGCAAGGAGCGAAACTACAGATAGCCCATCACAAAACGGAAGTGCTATTGGTCAGTAACTATAGATCGGTGCAGCGGGCAGCAATCACCGTCGGGAAACACGCTTTAGTCTCGAAGCGCGGGTTGAAATACCTGGGAGTGATGATCGATGACCGGCTAATCTTCAACAGCCACGTCAAATATGCCTGTGAGAAGGCTTCGAAGGCTATCACTGCGATAGCTAGAATCATGCCGAACACCTCTGGTCCCAGCAGTAGCATGAGGCGTCTTCTGGCTGCCTGTTTTGCAGTGCTGGAAACGAAGAAAACTAAGCAGTACGCTTCGACTCATGGCCATGCGATTCGTGAGTGCGAACAGAACCATCTCATCGGAAGCAGTATGCGTTATTGCTGGAATGATCCCTATCGGCATCACCCTGGCGGAGGACAGTGAGTGCTACAAGCGAAGAGAAGCCGGAAGAGTACGGGAAGTGGTGAGTTGAGTCGTTGGTTAAGTGGCAACAGGAGTAGCACACGCCGGAGAACGGTAGGTGGACACATAGACTAATACCGATTATTTCGACCTAGGTGAACAGAAAACATGGATAAGTCAACTTTCACCTGTCTGACCACGGCTGCTTCAGGAAATACTTGCATCGGATAGGATACGCAACGTCACTCCTCTGTCCGAAGTGTGGCAACGTGGATGAAACGCCGGAGCATGTGGTCTTCGACTGTCCAAGGTTCGAGGCAGTGCGAAGGGAGATGCCCGTCCTTAACGTGAAGAATGTCGTAGATGAAATTTGTCGATAGGAGGGCACTTGAAATGCGTCTTCTGGCTGTCGTAACTGGGCATCATCCTACTCGAGATTTGGCTGGATTGCGCTACTTATTCAAATAAGAGGGCTTTCCGTGCCAAGTTCTCGATCGTAGTAGGCTGCTGGTATTTGGTGATCGGTACTCGGTGGTTGCCTTGGTTACCGTCGACAGAGGGCTCGCTTGGGGACTCTCACTTCCAGAAGAAGGAGAGGGCTCGCTTGCTCGTCGTTGGGTCGGTTGCCTTATTGTGCAAGTATATCTACTGTGGTACAAACATCTAGCCTGGGTTGCAGCAGGGAATCACGTCAAGTTGAACAGTACGATCCGGCTCATGGCTATGCGAGTCGTGAGTGCGTACAGAACCATCTGGTCGGAAGCAGTATGCGTTACCGCCGGAATGACCCCTATTGGCATCACTCTAGTGGAGAACAGTGAGTGCTGCAAGCAGAAGTAAACCAGAAGAGTACGGAAAATGGTGAGCGCAGAGACAATGGCCAAGTGGCAACAGGAACGGGACACGGCTGAGAACGGTAGATGGCCTCATAGGCTAATAGCGATTCTCTCGACCTGGGTGAACAGAAAGCACGGAGAGGTAAACTTCCACCTAACGCAATTCCCATCTGGTCACGGTTGCTTCAGGAAGTACTAGTTCGGACACGCAACATCCCCTCGCTGTCCGAGGTGTGAAAATGTGTCCTAGATTCGATGCAGTGCGAAGGCAGGAGTACTCATATCTTCGCGAAAAAATAAGAATAATTTTGTTTAGATGATGTTTATTTCACAATACATACCTGTTTTCGTACTAAACATTTTGTATGAATTATACACTTCTAAAAAAACTAATGTCAATAAATGCATAAATAAGGACAAGTTTGGTTTGTATTAATCTTAAGATTCCCACGGATAAGAGAATAACGAATTATTTGGTATTAATAAAGAAAAATGCTGCCATTTTGTGCCCAGATTGTGTTTTTGCTCCTAAATGTAATGTCATCCAAAATATAATCTTAACTTATCATGGCAATTAGCGATCGTTTGGATTATATAACTAACAATTTAAAATACCGGTCACTAAAAGACTAGAGCTTTGCAGAGATAGTTAAAATAAAAATTCGATCTCGAATAAAACAATGTTAAAAGAAAGTTAATGACCAGAGGGATGTTTTACAACTCATCATCGAAATGGTGAATATTATGCAGATGATCTCCGTAATCGGTTGCTTCGCTACCTACAAAGATGTCGTATTTGTTGATAATTTCTTCGTACGACAGACGTTCATCATGATCTTCATCGGCCGATACAAACAGATGAGCCACTTCGTCTTCAGCTACCTCTCTAAAAATGAAATTATCCAAAAATATACAGTAATGCTCAGCATCTATCATTAAATTCACAACTCACTCATTGCTAGGAAGAATCCAAGACAGAATTTCGTTTCCATTCAAATAACCGTCCCCGTCCCTGTCGAAATCAAGATCGAACCGCTCCTTCTCCGTTATCAACCAGTCCCTGTCGTGATCTCTGGAATGCTCGGCCGCGTACTCCTGGAAGTCTATCTTTCCATCCTTATTAGCGTCCTTATTGCGTAACGTTTGCTTCAGAACGACAGCAAACATTTGCGGGAATTCCTCCGGCGACATAAACTGGACAAACTCGTTCAAATCCAACTTTCCATCCTTATTGCTATCGGCAGCTTCGAACATCTCTTTATCATCGACCATCAATTTTCTCTCCTCTTCTTTATGAGGATCCAATTCCATCTGTTCGGCGTCTTCATCCTCATTCTCCATACCGTATGTATCGGCATAGTATTCCTCCCACGTAATCACCTCGTCATTATTCTGATCTATATCCTCAAACCGATCGGCAGCTTCTTCCTCGAGCAAACTCTTGAACGACCTCAGAATCCAAGCCTTCAATTCGTGTCGGTCGATAAATCCGTCCGAATTGAGATCCATTTTGACCACCAACAGCGCCAACCGTCGCTTCGATTCCTCCGGTGAGAGTGAATCAAATTCTTCCGCTTCCTTTACACTACCCAAAATGGCTTCATGGTCGAATTCGGAATGATGTTCATCCCCTTCCATGTGATGGGCATCGCGAGGGGCAAAGCTTCCATCCTCCATTCGTTCCTTGGCACCGCCAGATGGGTGATGGGTGTGCTTGTGTGTTGTGGCAGCTAAGGAACCAGCCACTATCGCTCCCAATAGGAGCGCCAGGAAGACACCGGTTCTTGGCATTATTGCTATGCAAAAATCGACAATCGAAGAGAGTTAATTCATATTACGTGACGTACAATAAGTCTAAATTTATTCTCCACATATAAAGAAGCCGAATGTCGTCTAGTGGTAATCTAATAATAGCTAATATTGTTAGTCTACAAACTTGATAATATTTTACAGCTTTCGTAACAAATTTAGAGAATAAATTAAGCGTAATAAAGTAGATAACACATTTCTCACCTGCCAATTTATAAATAATAATGAATTAAATTGATGATATTCGGGAAACCAATTAAATTATTTGAGATTCCAGATGTTCCTGCAGTGCCGACTCTGCACACGAAAAAAGTGAAGATTGGCGTGATGTAAACAATGCAGGCGGAGATTAAAATTTCACTTTGACGTCTTATCTTTCTTCGCCCCTCCTCCGGGGCAAGCCTGTTCTCCGGCTATTTCGAAGCAGCGCTGTTGTGCGTTTAGTGCTGCAGTTGCAGACAATTTAGTCGACATAGGGGAAGCGCTCCAGTTTTGGCCATGTTCCTATATTGGCCACCTTCTGACGATATTTCACGTTGTTTACAATTTTGAGTTTTCTTCAGTTGCTTTCAGTTTGTTGATCCAAATCATATTCAGCGGTGAAGGTACATAAACATGTCGACCACAAAATTGTAATTCTAATTTGTAAATGTTCAGTGTATAGGCTGTGCCAACCGCTAAGTTGCCTTATCTAGGGACTAACCCCCTAGTCTATACACCTACTGTCCTTCGCGTTGCACTCGTCAGCTCGTGAGATACTCTCGACACACATGAGTGGTCGTATCCAGATCCTTCCCTGGGTAGGCTCGTGTCTGTCCAGGTTCTGGTACATTAACTTCCATAGTAACAATTTTGGTTTTATGAGGGTTCTGTAGACCACGATTTAGACTTGTAGAATGCTATAAAACCTCTATAAAACTTGCAATGTTACTTGAGTTATCTCTATGCATGGTAATTATACTTTATAACTCACCTTTTGATAACTGACATAATCCCAAGCCATCGAAAGTTCCTCAAAGTACCAAGGCTGCAAAATGCGTGTTGATTCTTGTTGGACATGGGTGGTTCTCAGCAATGCGATAACCCATGGTTATGATTCAGCCACCAATCGAAAGATATGGCTATCTAATTTTATTTTGAATAGATAGAAACCCAATTGGACCTGTAGATGGCCAGCCGGAACGGAAAAACCCGGAAAAATCCTGAGCAAAATGCGTATCGATTTATGTTGACATGACTGGTTCTCGGCAATTTGGTTACCACATCTTAAGATTGAGCCACTACTTGAAAGGTATGATTATCTACTTTCAAACGGAACAGACAAGAAATCGATTGGAGTTGTGGATGGCCAATCGAAACGATAAAACCCGTGAAGGTGGCTCTGTGGAAATTCGGATTCACCGGAAAAATGGTCAATTCTTAAAAGTAATCCTAAAATAACAGTATAGCTTAAAGTACAAGTCCAGATAGAGCTAGAATAAGGGTCTAACAGCATTTGTAAATGATGACTTCTCCCGATGATTTCTAAGAATTCAAGATCAAGACACACCCACGCAAACTAACATAACCATCATGCTTTACCGAAAGGTTAGCAAAAGTTCCAAATTATGGTTATTCCGATGCTTTATGTTCTCGAAACCCGGCGATGCCAATTCATTCTGTTGTAAAATATGTTCAATAAGTTGATTTTTAGGTGGTTGGCCGCATTGCCCCCCACTGTCCCCTATCAACTATTATGGCGAAGAAAATGAGAAGTAGGGTAAAGTGGGACAATTTCGCCAAAAGGGGCAATGTGCGAGGCAATGCCACCCGCTTAAAAATCAACGTATTGAACAAATTTTACAAAAAATCTGTTGCAGGCTTAACGCTTAAGAAGGCTTCATTTTTTTTTCGTATTTCAAGCTTATTGCGTATGACATATTAGCTTATTGCGTGCTCTCAACTTAATGTTCTAGATGCACTTCCACAGTTATTAATTGAGACCTTTCGATGTCTGTACCATTTTTGCATTAGTATAATTGTGTGGCAACCAGTGATGGAAAAGTTCATCAAAGTTCCCTATGACACGCGAACTTTTCCCTTGGTGAACTTCGTGAAATATCGCGAACTTTTCCAACACTGGTGGCAACAACTACAATCATATACTCTGTGCCAACCCAAAAATATCGTAAACCGACCGGGAATCGAACCCAGCCTCTCCAGCATGATCTTGCTTTGTTGCTGCGCCTTTACCAACTGAGCTAAAGGAGGCCCTTGAACGGTCCATTTAATTTTAGTCTAAAAACATACTTTTCTCTAGAGCGAACATTCAAAAAATGTTAGACTACCGCAAAATGTAAGAAATTTAAAAGATTTCTGAATCATAAAATAAGGTTTACCAGTAGATTCGTAGTTTGCAATAAACATTGAAGTTTTTCTGAACAAGATATTACTTAAGTTCATTCGGGCATCAGTCATTCACAAGACTGCAAAAATATAACATAGCATATTCGATTGTACAAATTGTGGGTTGCTATAGGGTGGGTGAGCCAGTAGTGGAGGTACTAAGCCAATTTATCAATTCAAAAATAAATATACGATGTACACACAAATTGCAAATGCTCATTACAGCTAAAAATGGTATTTTTCGGATTTATGAAGCTATGGGATATTTCAATGATAATTCTTATTTACAAGATGCAAGAAAAGAAGGTAATACCCCGTTCACATTATAGCGTATATCACGTGATATACGCTGTCTTGCAATGAGCACTCATACATCTAGTCTTCACTGGAAATCATATGTATGAGTGCTCATTGCAAGACAGCCTATATTACGTAATACCTCCATACCGCAACTATAGGTACACCACTATTACTGGAACACCTACCCTATAATGGTCAACTAATACGTTTTGCAGAAAATATCGTGTGTTGACGCAAAAAAAAACACTTGGGATTAGTGATTTTCCCTTTATAGATGTTCGGGTTTTAGAACAGCTGAATGCTCGGTAGCTTTTTGTGTTACCGAATGCCCAGTTGTAGAAAATTTAACGTGAACTGTCAAAAAGTGCAGTTTGTACCGTAACATACAAGCGGGTTGTTCAGTAAGTTCGTTGTTGGGTTTTATAATGGAATAACAGGGTGTCAATATTTAGTAATACAACTTTTTCGGCAAAATTGTTATAGTTTTGCTGACTTACAGTTGAAAAATCGAATGGTGATTTTTTGAAATTTACCGACCTAAACATTTTTTTTTTCAATATGATATAGCCATTGCTTTGAGTTGTTTTTGATTAAAATATGAAAATGTTGGAAATTGCGTAGAAAATAGTTTATTTTTATTCTTCCGTTGTTGTCCGGAATACAGGTTCATTGTATTTAACTTTCTTTTTACTCGTGTTACGCTACTTTAAGATGCTTCCTACGCTTGACGTTTATATTGACTGTTTCTTACTTTAGTTTTATTCTTACTCAGAGCAACATCACATGGCGAATTTTCTTGCGGGTACCCACACACTTTGATATTATACTTTCACAGATTTTTACAATGTCCGAGACTCTGCTTTGCGGTAGACCTGCATCTGCATTAAGCCGGCAGATACTTAGACTGTGTACCATTTGCCAAGTTAAATTTAACTCGTGGTTAAAAGTGACATTTCGAAAGTTATTTCTTATGTTCGTAAATCCCTGTGTTACCTATTGATCGGTTTTTGAGCAGAACTCAGCCACGGTTGTCAAAATTTAACTTCTTTAATTTAACAAAAATTTAACTAAAATTTAACAAAAATTTAACTTGTTTGTCAGAAATAACCACGCTCGGATAGCAGGGTTTATCGATAACTTTCCATTTGTCCAAAAGTTAAAAAATCAAACAAATGGTTCAGAGCCTTAGTGCAGCAGCCCTTTTATTTGATTCAGTGTTGCCTCCTGATTGTTACCGGTGGTGTAGTGGTAAGCTTGACTGCTTTCTCACCCCAATGGGTCTGGGCTCAATCCCAGCCGAGGTCGGTGGGATTTTTCTAAGGCATACAAATCTCTGGTCACGTCTTCCTTCGGAAGGGAAGTTAAGCCGTTGGTCCCGGCCCATGTGTGTTGATGAATGGGTGCGATATCCTACGCAGGTGTGGAAGCTGCCTTCCTGCACATTCGATTGCCTTCAATGGATGGCAATCGATGTCCGTCGGTGATTGGCACTAGATTGCGGAACAGAGACCGACGTTAAATAAAGGAATTTCAGGGTGTCGACTCAAAGTCGAAAAAAAAATCCCTGACTTTCCAGCCGGTTTTCAGAAAAATTCCAGTCCACAAAACTCCGTTATTTCAACCTAAGAAGCTACAACGTGATGTGTTTATTATACCGTAGTGCAAATTTAGGTTAGTTTAAAATGAGCAGCAGGGCAAGCTTTCGAAAATATCAAGAATAACATACTCATGGCACGTACAACAGAACTTGATACTAGTACAATTTTTACAGAACATATGACCGACTACCAACGAAGGATGTGAATAGGCCTACGGCTATAAATACATATTATAATATAATAATGAATAACTACTGCTCACGACTAGGCTCACTATTCATTACTAAGTAATAATAGGAATATTTAATCAATGTCACCAAGCTCTCAATTTGTGTCCATAATGTCACAGTCAAATAAAAATCAACCCGTAGACGATCCTTTCTCTTAACATATAAATTATTGTAAAATAACAGAGCAGTGATTATTCATGCTTTGGCAAACGAACCTGAGGATGCACTGCTCATGCATTAGTCAGTTTCGTACTCTTTGGAACTCCATATGACAACCGCAGACATGGCAAAATAATTTATGTTTAATTAGCATTAACATTTTATTCTCTCAGTGAGTTCACATTACAAAGAGAAATTACAAGTTGAATAGGGAAGAGCGCTACTTCATCGTAATCGCCCATTTCCGTTCTATCGAGCAGAAATCATTAATAATGTCAATGATTTCACCATGCACAAAACAATAATACGTTTGTTCCGATCCGTTAGTTCATAAGCCACAACATAAAGCCTATTACAGCGCATTGTATATGAATATTTACATTCATTGCTCTTAAAACAAAAGAAGCGTTCCTAGCAAAACCCCTTTTTCTACGTTTATCAGTAGGACGAAGAAAATTTAATGGCGTTTCAATGCGTTAGGACGGAATTGAAACTCGTAGGACGAATTTAGAATCAAGAAGCAGTGTTAGATTTTTAATAATATCTCAACATTGTTGGACTGTAGATTTATTAATTAATTTAAAAATGTTTATCATTTGAGCAGAATAATTTTCTCCTGCAAACTCTCCGCTTCTTTTTGAGCATCTTGAGCTCTCGGAATCGAGAGCTTCTTTCATACGACGATCTTTGTCTACATGGAAAGCGAATGCGATTTTTTGAACTGGCTGAATAAGTTCATTCAAAATTTGTAAGTTTTCCAACCCGCCTGCATGAGTAACACCATCATAGATCTGACGTCGCGCTACGACTGAAACGTAATGTGGGCGGAAGCGGAACGGAAACGGCAAGTTTGACAATTATCACAAATGACATCAAGATGCCTAACCGCACTCGATTTGATTCTAACTAGTTTTCAATCCGACAAGTAGGCTTATAGTACGTTCAGACTACAGAGTTATAACATGTTATAGTGCTATCTTGATGGTGGTTTCTGTGTTGCAATTATTTGACAACCGTTATAACATGTTATAACTCTCCAGTCTGTACAGCGTTTTACTCAGATCGGGCTTTCCGCTACCACTGCCGTTCCGCTGTCATTGCGCTTGGGCCTTGACTCTTCCCTCATGTTTTCAAAAAGATATTCTGCATTTACCGAAAAACCTCTCTGTGTATTGGCGTTGCTAATTATCAAAATAGTTTGACCCATCTAATAAATACCAATTATGTTATATATCATGCTTTATTATAAAGTTATTAACATAAATGTCTCAAAAAAGTGATGCATAAAAATGTCAATTACTAAAAATATAGCAAAAAGTAGCAGCCAATTTTTTTACAGTGATTAGTGTAGACCTTGTTGGGTAATATAACGACCACAAATCAACAGGCAACTGCAGGCATTTTTATATAACATCATTTGAATATTGCATATTGTAAATTCTTTCAAATTTGTTGAAATTTTGCTATAGGTGATAGATTGTTTGATAAGCTCCGATTTATATTTGTTCGAGGTAAATTGTGGACTGTAAACAGCACTAATCATTTTTAAATCGAGTATTAATGGTATTAAATTTTGCTTTCTGTTATTGGTGTTAATATAGTAATATATATTGGTGTTCATAATAGTTCCGTTAATTGTATTTCAAATGTATTATTTATTTATAACAGATCTACAAAGCTTGATATATTTCAGAAACTAGATATTGTAATTAACTGCATTCAGTCCCAACCTTGAGGAATAATACATCCCATCCATAAGTGGCCGGCTTACCCCGATACAAGTCAAGCTGTAACAGCTTTTACCTCATAATTTAAAGTAAGCTTTCTACTTTTCTCTGTAATTCCATCGAACAGATTTGTGTTTTCCTAATAGTAACATTACTTTTACATGATAAATAATATAATAGTTCTAAATCATTACAATCCGGAGGCACTTTTCACCTGTTATCAAGCTAAGAAATCTACATTTTTTATCAAGAGTAGATTGTTTCAATAATCCAAAAGATGGCCGTCTCCGTTCTCCTCTAGAATAAATCTAGAACTACTGTAAGAAAGCCTTTTAAGATAAACTTAATGAAGAAGTTCGTTCCTGTTAAAAGTATGCAGTGATAAATTTATTCTAAAACGATTCCATCTGTTCACGTGAGACAACTCTTTATAGAAAAATACGTAGTTCTTGTAAGAGAAAAATTACGGTAATCGCTCTTATTCCCGCTGGTTTGTTTGAAAACGAAAATAAGTAAAGGACGAATATTCTTGGTTGAATATTGAAGTTTTCTACACCTGGCCTAGTCTTTAAGGCTCAATGAAAATAGATAATTAAGGACTGTCATCGGCAATGAAGTTGAACTTTCGAGCATTTACTAAATATGACAATTGATTATATTATATTCGAGTACGATGTAAAAAGTATGCAATAATGTATGCCGTGTGCATTTCATAATATAATAGGTTAGGTTACGTCATAATGTTTATGAATTCGGAAAATAAAACATGTTTACATAATTCATATAAAATACACTGGTAAATGAAAAATACCTGATTTTTTGGTTTTATATATTGCATTTAAATTATAAAACTAAAACTACCAGTTAAATGAGTGAGATATAAAAATTGGATGTCTTCCACGATTTTTGGTTTAACTTACAGGAAAAGTGTTTAGAGTATTATCACTGTGCAAAATGACATGTGTGTAGTACTTACCACCGCAGCGGCGTTAACTTACTATTGTGCAATCCATTGTTGGCAGCGACTACCCCTTGGGCCTGTGTCGGACTAATGGTTATCAACGGGGCCAGTCGTTCGGTGAATCGAGCGTAGTTCCTCTCCAGTTCTTTCTGATAGTCTTTCTGGTCGGAAAGAATCAGATTGCGGTTCTTTTTCAACGCATCCGAACATCTGCAAGCGGGAAATTTAGTTGCATTGAATGTAAGAATTTTGCTAAGTTCAATATTTGGGAAACCTACTTTTTGGAAAAATCTTTGAAACAAAGTCGCAGTTTATTCTGATGTTTTGTAGGAATGGTTGTGCTGTCTGCGATGCCGGACAAAAATACCATGGCCATCTCCATGGGACCCTGATTGACGGTGGTGCCGATGCAACCCTGCAGCACCATTTGCAGGATCTTTGGATCCGCAGGCTCCTGATTGGTGGCGGCGGCCAACTCGACAGTCTTTTTCTGAATATCTTCGATCGCGACCTCGATCGGTTCCAGCACGATCTGTTCCCGGCTAACCACCTGGATACGTGTCTTCACGTAAGGGAAATGATTGGCTGTGGTGAGCATGGTTTTCCGTTTGCATTGTTCGTGCAGCTCGCCGTGAGCCTTTCCGGATTTTGTGAACGGTGTTGCAAAGATGAAGCGTTCTGTAATACAGAAACGAGATTGATAATGAAGCGATATAATATAGTTTTAAGACAAATAGAAGGCTTACTGATGTTAAAGTTCCTCTCAAAGTACGTCTCCCTGTACCGGAGTTCGTACGTCTCGAAGTACGGTTCTACGTAGGTGATTTGGATGTATGCCTTCTCCGAGTCCAGCGTCTTGACATCAACCGCATTGGAATCCTTAATAATCTGAACCATATCCGGCCCAAATCGATCGGCATAGAAGTTCTGCAGACGACTGAATATCTCCGGCAGTTTGGTCAATGTTGGCTCCTTGTAGATGAATTCCTGCTGATCCAGATCACCAAACTTTGCTCCGTAGAAACCCACCCGGAAGTAGGTTCCAAAGACACGCTTTCCGTGAAGCTGAGCAATGCGATTGAACGCTTCCTGAAGCTTGCCGTGTATCTGTGCAAGCTTACGGAAGTCACGATTTGCCTCGCAAATCGGTATCAACACTTTGTAGACATCGTTCATCGCCTCGTACATTCCAGCGATCTGGAACGAATTAGCAGCCTCCTCAAGTAATGCTTTCAATCCACCTTCGGTGAATCTATTGCCTAAGCATATTCCATCTTCACCGGGGCTCAGTACGTCATCCGATACAGCCGACTCCATAAGGGAATTCGGGGAGATATGCTTGAATGAAACGGCGCCCACCGGAAGGTGAGTTTGAGATTCTAGCATGCTCAAATACTCCGCAACGAGCGCGGCACTGTGGACGTAACACATAGCCGCTTCGGTGTGATTAGCACGTTCCATGTGCTTCTTGGCCATGTTTTCCAACCAAGTCAACCGGAGATCCGGTGAGTTTTGATACCCCTTGGCAATCCGGTTCATCAAATCAAGCAACATTTCCGGATCTTCCTGGTATTCCTTCATTTTGACCGTGTCGGAAAGGATCATGTGCAAATTGAACAGCAGGTCTTGGACCTGTTCCGGGAAGGATGTTTCCTGCAGATCGTAATCGGATTCAGCGTACACGAGAATGGTCTTCAGCGCACGGCGAAGAGACTGCTCGCTGAAGGAGGAACTGGTTCCGACCAGGGAGCTAAGCGACATCGTGACTTGCATCTTGACGCGGGCAAAATTCTGGGAATAGAAAAATAGAAGCAATAAGTAGCGATTTGTTGTTGTGGCCAGGTCACTCTCGCTTTGCTTATTTCAAGAACAACATGTGAAATGTGCTTTCTCCTTCCCGATGATGTTGTTGGTTTGCGTGGGTGACCCTCGGTTGGATGAAAAGGGCCTACAAAGGTTTGTTTATACAAAAAGCTTGTATGCCCTTTTCACATGTGGCTCTTGATTTGTTTTCACAAATTCAGTGTCAACATTTCAAAGGGGCTTGATTGCTTTTGTTAACAATGGCTTTAGCTGTCGATTTCTCGCATCCTAAAGCTCACTCCTTCAAAATAACAATGCTAGATGGTACAGGAATCATTCTTCTACCTATTGGTGTCATTATTTTTCATGGGTGAGCTTTTATTCGCGAGAAATCAACGACTAAAACAATTGTTTACAAATGCAATTACGCCTCTTTCTAAGGCGATTTAATATGGTTATTTCCTGTTTGTTCAATGTGAGCCCTTTGCACCGGATTTTTTTTTGTCTGACTTTTTCATCCAGTTGAAATGCCATTTACCTTTTTCTGCTGATGTTTTTTTTTTTTTGTATTCTGTTTTTCATTGATCCCATATTTCCTTTTCGGCTAGCAGCAGTGCATCTGCCATGACCAGATTGATGTTGTCTGATATGTTTCCTTTTGTGGCTGACTGGGCTTCGTGGTCAGTCCTTTCGTTGCCATCTATTCCCGTGTGAGTGGGTATCCACTGAATTACTATTTTGTTCTTCGGATTCTCCTTGATTTTTTGACGATTTGCCATGATGTTATGTTGCTGGTGATCTTCCGATCGTTTAGCAGTGTTTGGCATGCTGAGCTCGAGTCCGTGAATATGACCGCTTTGTTGAGTTTTTGGGCCACTATCCAATCTGTGGCCTGCGTATAGCTAATAGCTCTGCTTTTGTTATTGAGTAATTATCGTTGATCTTGTCCTTCCGCACTTCTTGTGTTAAGTCGTTGTAGATTGCCGTTCCTGTTCCATATTGTGACTTCGAAGCGTCCGTGTACAAATGATGATAGTTTCTGTATGATTGGTTCTTCACATTCAAAAACGTTTGCTTCGAAACTGCTGGGTTGCAGTTTTGTTTGGATGGTTGATTGGTGTCTAGTTTTTGGTATACTTTTAGGTCCGGGCTTGCGTCGATCAATCTTTTGCGCCTCAGGGAGACTATCGAGCTGTCCTTTGGATGTACCTGGGCCACAATATCGTTGTGTTTAGATGCTATATCTTTGTAAGGTATGTGCCAGTTGGGGGATCATCGTTGTTGGCTGCTTGTTTGATGAACCCGTATCAACTGATTTGAGTGATATTTACTTTTGATGATGTCCTTTAATGCCAAAAGTTCCGTCCGTGATTGCACTGGCATTTACCCGGATTCCGCCAACATCACATGGATTGGGGTCGATTTGAGGTACCGCATGGAATTTGTGTTGAACGCATTTTGAAGGGTTTGAATTTTTTTAATGTTGGACTGTGCAGCTTCTCCGTACATTTGGGCTCCGTATTCATATCTGTTTTGTATCAGGGCATTTCCTATTTTTATCAGCGTCTGAGGGTTTTCATTACTAGAACGTTTCCCTAGCATCTTGATTATGTTCAGCTTCTTAGCTCCTGCTTCCCTTACCACTTCCCTTACCGTGTTTCCGGTGTGTGAGGGTTCGATCCATGGTTTATCCTAGATATTTGTGGGTGTTGTTGATTTGAACCTTGTGGTTTCCTATCTTTATCCTGAGTTGTTCCGAGTTTTTCCTAGTGAAGAGTACCGCTGCTGTTTTCGTTGGGTTGAGTTTTAGGTTGAGCTCTTCAAGTGCTTTTTTCCGGTTTAGGTAGGAAGTTGTTTGCCTTGACTGTGATTTACTCCACATCTTTCCCGATGACTACTATCGTGAAATCATCTGCAAATTGGACAAGCACCACTCCGTCTTTCTTGATGTCGTGCAGTGTAGTGGTGTAGAGGTTGAAGAGCGTCGGAGATAGAGGACATCCTTGGGGTAGGCCTTCAGTAACATCAGCTATGACTTCTTCTTCCGAAGTTTTTATTACCATCGTTCTTTGGGTCGTGTAGGTGTGGATCCAGGAATGTTTAGAGATGCTAGCAAGCATGGGAAAAATCGTTCCATTTTGCATTCTCAACTCACTCACACGCATACAACATCAGAAACGAACAGCAGCTTGTGCGAGCCGAACTGATTTCGTTCGTATTCGCATTGCTTCTATTTTCTTCGATGAATGCAGAATTGAGCAAAACAGACAGCTGAGCGTAACATGAATGATTCTGAGTGTAGTAGTGTGGATGATTCCTCTCTTATTATTTTTTCCATGCTGAGCCTTTTACGATTGCATTCTGCTGAGTGAGCTGAATGAGAATTTTGCAGAAAGAATCACTTTTTATTTTCTAGCTTTCAACATACATTGACACATTTAAATCGCTATTAATATCGAGAAAACTGTTATACTGTAACACATAAACATAAGCGTCACGCAAATAACTTAAAACTGCTGTGGCCAATTCAACTGATTTAAATCAGTGAGCCAAAAACTATCTGACTCGGCTATTTAAATCGTTAGCATTCGGATTTTACGCATTCAATCTGGTTCTCCCTCGCTAGAGAAAATTTTTCGCCTGCCTTTCAGTTTATCCTTATTTCCTTCTCATGCTGTCAGTTCTGAGTCGAGCTGCAGAGTCACTTGGTAGGAAGAATTTACCCTCGTTCTGCAATCTGTTTGTAGGCGAGGATGGCTATTTTGATTCTGTGGTGCTCGCGCGAGTGAATGAATTTTCCCATGCTTGGATGCTAGTAGTGCCTTTTAGTAGTAGCGTTGTGTCCACGGAGTCGAATGCCTGTGATAGGTCCAAGAAGATGCCCACTGCCTGTTTTCCTTCCATCTGAACTTCTTTTACTGTAAATATGACTACATGGTAATAACAGCAACTCGGTGATTAAAAAGGTGCTCGTCTGCCTAGTGGCAAACGTTTTTGCTTACCGAGCAGAAGAACGTTGGTTTAGTCCCAAGCTCCTTCGCGTTATATGATCGTTAGGACACCATTTCAGCTTATCGTTTACCAAAACGAACCCTGCTGCAAACCCAACCCTCTTATCCAACATCCCAGTGATTCCTCGTGGAAGTGCAGAGGTGTTCTCGGCTTCCATCAAAGCGAGTGTCATGTCAACACAATCCTTCCCATTCCTTTCTTGACCTGTGTTCGGGCGCGGCCGGCGCTGGTATTGCCTAATTTAAGATCACCAGTTTTTACACATTGAGGATGATTGCTAGTCCCAAGCATCGTCTATTGGTTCTCTGTGTAATTACAGCTGATCTGGCAATAACAGAGTAGCAACCGTGGGCGGTCAATCAAGCTCAAGCAAGCTCAAGCTCAAGCTCATCTGAACTTCTTTTACTGTATTGACAAGAAAGTTTACTCAAGATATTGCAGAGCTATTCTTTCTGAATCCAAATGACAATTCCGGCAAAAGTCCATCTAGGTCCGGTACTTGATTCAACCTGTCCTTTATTGCTGCGTTTATGAGTTTCAGGAACACATTCATCAACGCTATGGGACGTTTCGAGTCCGGGGAACTTGGGTTCCGATTTGGTTTACCCCCGTTGTTTTCCATTTCTCCGGAATTATTTCCGTGACAAATACCTGGTTTAGCATCTCGCTGATCTTCTCAAGGATTTCCGGTTTCAGTTTAATCAGGATGCCATATGATACGCCGTCTATTCCTGGCGCTGAGTACTCTTTTTTTTTTCCTTAAGGTTACCATGAACTCCTCTAGCTTTAAAGCTGATTCGTATCCTAATGGCTCCTGTTTTGAGGTGGTCTTTGGCATATAAACCTCCTTTAGCTTGCCTTCGAAGTAGTGTTCCATGAACTTCATGCCATCTTCCGTGGTCATTTGAGGGTTACTGGTCGTCGACTTTGTTGGCGCGTTGTCAACTCCTTTGATGATGTTCCACATCTGACGACTTGGTGTCGCCTCATCCACCATTTCTGCTAGTTCCTGGCTGTACTTCCTTTTGGCTTTTCTAATCAGTCTTTTGAGGAGTGCTCTTGCCTTTTGAAGCTTTATTAAGTTTGTTTCCGTTTTCTGCCGATTATAATTTCTGAGCTTTTCTCGTTTGATGATGTAAGTCTCGTTGATTTCAGAAGTCCTCCATCTTTTGAGATAGTTTGCTTTCTTGTTTTTGACTGTGATACTGGCTTTTTTCCAGGCATTCGTCGAAAATGTCTTGCATCTCATTGGGATCGTTGATGTATGTATTGCGGCCGGATTTCATTTATTAATTGAATGGCTTTTACCTTGTTGATGCACTTCCTTTTCCCTTCCGCTATTGTGCTTCCGATTTCGACTGTGATGCTTAGGTGATTGCTTCCGAAGTCGTGTTCTGTTGTCTTCCATGTTGAATTGCCAGCTGTTCCCGGAGTTGCTAGCGTCAAATCTACGGTGGAGCTACGGTGGTGGTTAAGCAAGTTGGAGATCTATCATTTAGCAGAACAAACGAAGAGTTTTCAATCAGCGTGTTAATTAGGCTTCCTTTCCTGCGCGTCTGCTTCCAAGTCCCATGTGAGGTGATGTCCGTTCCAGTCTCCTCCAACCAAGACCTCTTCTTCGATGTATGCAAGTGCTTCAAATAGACTCCGTATTTTCGGCAAAATCTCTTCGATTAGCGAGTGATCTGGGGGTACGTATACCGAAATTAGTGTAATAGGGTTGAATCCTTGGACGATCTTTACTGCTACTACTTCTATCGGCAAGAAAACTACCTAGATTTAGGACCTGGTATCCGTAGTTTGAGTGGAGTAGGATCCCTACTCCTCCGTGTCCGCTTGGCCTTCTAGCTGATTCCATGCAGAATCTCCTTAATCTGAAGTACTCTCCTTCCTTCAACAACATTTCATGCAACAAACAAACGTCGATGTTGTTTTCGTCCATAAAGTGGGCCATTTCGGCTCTTGTTTCCATGGGTATCTGGAAATTCCTCCTCCTCCAGACCATTGAACAGGTTCGAGAGCTTCGGATAGTGCTGCTCTGCTTCATTCCGTCTCGCACGCTGAGCCGGTCAAGTCGAAATCATACGCCGAGCGCTTTGATTACGGTCCAGCTTTAACATCAACATCTGTAAAATCATCACCACTATCGGCCCATTGATAGCAACAACGAAAGCACGTTAAATTGCCTACCGAGGCAACCGAGGCACACCAGCTCCAAGGTTATCGACCCAACAGCCGTTGGGGCATACAATAGCATCGCACCAGTCATCTGCCGCCTCAGTGCAATAGGTATACCGTGTCGCTTTGTTTTCACCAGTATCGCATCTCCCCGCATGGTCCAGTATTAGATTAGGTTGGGTCATAATCAGGGTGATCCAAAATCTTGTAAATAGTATATATCAATAATTTTTTTTTCTTGTTTTTTTTTCTCGTGCTATTTTTAAGTATTGTTAGGGTGATCCTTTTTTTTTTTTAAATTCTTTATTTAAGAGATTTTTAGCCTTAGGCTAGTTCATCTCTAGATTAGGGTGATCAGATTTTTTTTCAGTATTTTTTTTATTTATTTTTTATTTTTTTTTATTTATTTTTTATTTTTTTTTTGTTTTTTTTCTTCTTTCTTTCGTATTACACTTTAGTAAAGTAAAACTATATCAATTTTCTTTAATTTTTTTTTTGCATTTTGTTTTTTTTTCTGTTTTTGATGTTCTTTGAAATTACTGTAATTATTTGTAAAATATTTACCAAAAACACCATTGCGGCGATATTTAACCGCAATGGATGAAAATGATAAAGGCGGGGGATGGTCGCTTTCCATCTCAGACGACGAAACTCTTAATTCCACCTCACACGAAAGTCTCGAGGAAGTTGTGCAAATGGAAACACTTGACGTTCCAGTTGACTCGCTCTCCAGCAAAAATACTGGAGCATATTCCAAGAAAAGGTATCGCCCACAACCCTCTCCCCACCATCTCCTCCTCGTCCACCTGCACCCCCCACACCATTGCCTCCGAAAACCTCTGCGCTCCCCCGCCTAAAGGCTTACCCAGAAGCCTCGAAAGGCCCATGGGTTGTTTTTTTCCGGCACAAACAAAAACCTTTGTTCATTCCGAGGATCTCTAAGGATCTAACAACACATTTTTCGGCCGAAACCGATATTTTTAAGGTAACACCAATAAAACTGCGCGTTACCGTTGATGACCGGAAGCAGGCTAACCAAATTGTTGCGTGCGAGCTTTTTTGATTGGAATACCGAGTCTACATACCCAGTAGTGAGGTAGAAATTGAAGGAGTGGTCACCGAAGCGAGTTTGACTAGTGAAGATTTCTTGGGTCCCGATTCCTTCGGAATCTTTAAAAACCGTGCTCTGCCGAAGGTGAAGATATTGGACTGCCTTCAAATGCAGTCAGTATCCGTAGTTGGCTCTAAAAAAACTTATTCCTTGTCAAGCTCGTTTCGTGTGACCTTTTCGGGTTCAGCGTTACCTCACTACGTCGCTATTGGCAAGGTTCGGCTGCCTGTACGTCTGTTTGTACCTCGGGTAATGAACTGCTCGAAATGTAAACAACTTGGTCATACATCGGACTACTGCTCGAACAAATTACGCTGCGATCAGTGTGGCGAGCAACATCAAGAGGGCCCTTGCGGTGCTCCTCCAAAATGCGTGTACTGCAAGGAAAGCCTGCATACCCTGACTGACTGCCCGAGGTATAAACAGCAGGGAGAAAAACTTAAGCGGTCTCTGCAAGCTCGCTCCAAGAGAACACTAGCAGAACTCTTGAAGAATACCGCTTCATCTTCTCAGACCACACCAAAAAGCAGTAACACGTTCTCCATTTTTCCAGTTGATGATCTAGACTCTGACTCAGAGGTCGGTGAGGGTAGTCCGTTTGTCTTTAAAGGCAATACGAGAAAACGAGCAAAAAAACACACCACCGAAAAGCCTCGTAAGGCCACTCGTACGGACCACCCTTCCACCTTGGAAAAATCAAGAGGTAACGGAAATACACCGAAGCCCATTCCACCGGGTTTTCAACCTTGTAATTATGACAAGAACTTTCCGTCACTTTCAGGATCATCTAAAACCCCAGATGTTCCAGTTTTTCGGCCAGAAAAGCAGCTGATTAATCAGCAAGAAAATTCTCCCATGTTCACGTTTTCTGGTATTGTGGATAGCTTCTTCAGTATATTCAATATCTCTGACTCAACGAGGAGCATTATTAATTTAGTGCTGCCAATGGTGAAAACTCTTTTGAAGCAACTAGCTTCTAGGTGGTCCTTCCTTGCATCGATCATATCCTTTGATGGATAATTCTCCGAATGAGGTCGGGGATATGATCTCTGTTCTTCAGTGGAACTGTAGAAGTCTTATGCCAAAACTTGACACATTTAAATTTTTAGTTAACAATTTACTTTCTGATGCATTTGCCCTTTGTGAAACATGGCTCTCTTCAGACAACGATCTTGCTTTCCACGATTTCAACATTATTCGCCTTGATCGGGCAGATTCGTATGGAGGGGTGCTTCTGGGGATCAACAAGCTCCATTCCTTCTACAGAATCGATCTGCCTTCGGTGACAGGCATTGAAGTTGTTGCATGTCAGGTTAATATTCGAGGTAAATGCCTCAGTATTGCCTCAATATATCTTCCACCAAGAACCGCGATCTCTCGTCAAAGTTTCGCGGATATCTGCACGGCTATGCCGGAGCCACGGTTGATCTTGGGAGATTTTAACTCTCACGGTACAGGCTGGGGGGAACTGTACGACGACAACCGCTCAACCTTGATATACGACATGTGCGACTTCTTCAAAATGACAATTCTGAACACCGGGGAAGCAACACGAGTAGCCAAACCTCCAGCAAAAATAAGCAGATTAGACCTCTCACTTTGTTCGAGTTCACTATCGTTGGATTGCTCGTGGAAAGTAATTCAAGATCCCTACGGTAGTGACCATTTGCCAATCAAAATTTCTATTGCCAATGGTTCATCTTCTACTCGTTCGGTTGACATCGCGTACGATCTTACGAAAAACATTGACTGGCGAAAATTCGCGACCGCGGTTCTTGATGCCAGTCAATCGGTTGACGTACTTCCTCCGCTGGACGAGTACTCCTTTCTCACGCGTGTCATCATCGATTGTGCGCTGCGAGCACAGACGAAACGTGTTCCGGGTGTTTCCGTCCGCAAGCGACCTCCCACCCCGTGGTGGGATAAGGATTGCACCGACGCGAACAGCGAGAAGTCCGCCGCGTTTAAACGCTTCCGCAAACACGGCAAGGTCGGGGATTTCGAACGGTACACCGACCTCGAGAAAACTTTTAAGGACTTAATTAAAGCAAAAAAACGCCGTTACTGGCGCCGGTTCGTCGATGGTTTATCGCGAGAGACTTCCATGAGAACACTCTGGAATGTCGGCAGGAGAATGCGAAACGCGTCTACACCGATAAATGAAGACAAGGAGTACTCGGACAGATGGATTTTCAGCTTCGCGCGGAAAGTTTGCCCGGATTCGGTACCAGTTCAAACCAACGTTCGTGATCGTCCGTCGGGTAATAACGAAATAGATTCCCCGTTTTCGATGGTGGAATTCTCACTTGCTCTCCTCGCATGTAACAACTCAGCTCCAGGAATGGATAGAATCAAGTTCAACTTGCTCAAAAATCTCCCAGACGTCACGAAGAGACGCTTGTTGAACTTATTCAATCAATTTCTGGAGCACAACATTGTTCCGGATGACTGGAGGCAAGTAAGAGTTATCGCCATTCGAGAACCCGGTAAACCCGCGTCGGATTATAACTTGTACCGTCCCATCGCGATGCTGTCTTGTATACGGAAATTGTTCGAGAAAATGATTCTTTTTCGTCTAGACCAATGGGTCGAGTCGAATGGTTTACTTTCAGATACGCAATTTGGATTTCGGAGAGGCAAAGGAACGAGCGACTGTCTTGCGTTGCTTTCAACTGAAATTCAACTGGCCTATGCGCAAAAACAGCAAATGGGTTCAGTTTTCTTGGACATTAAGGGGGCTTTTGATTCTGTTTGTATCGATGTCCTTTCGGATAAACTCCACGATAGTGGGCTTTCACCAATTATGAACAACTATTTGAGCAACTTGTTGTCTGAGAAATATATGAGCTTTTCTCATGGAAACTCGACAACTTCACGAATTAGTTACATGGGTCTCCCCCAGGGTTCATGTTTAAGCCCCCTTCTTTATAATTTCTATGTCAAAGACATTGATGGTTGTCTTGATGGAATCTGCTCGCTAAGGCATCTTGCAGATGATGGCGTTGTGTCCGTTATAGGGCCAAGTGCACCGGACCTGCAAGGACCATTGCAAAATACCTTAGCCAATTTGTCTACTTGGGCTATGCAGCTGGGTATCGAATTCTCTCCGGAGAAAACTGAGTTGGTTGTTTTTTCTAGGAAGCATCATCCTGCACAGTTACAGCTTCAACTAAAGGGTAGAACAATCACTCAAAGTATATCTTTCAAGTATTTAGGTGTCTGGTTCGATTCCAAAAGCACGTGGGGAAAACATATTGCGTATGTGAAACAAAAATGCCAACAAAGAATCAATTTTCTTCGTACAATTACCGGTACTTGGTGGGGAGCACACCCGGAAGATCTGATCAGGTTGTATCGAACAACCATCTTGTCGGTTCTAGAGTACAGTAGTTTCTGCTTTCAATCCGCGGCGAAAACACATATCTTGAAGCTGCAACGAGTTCAATACCGTTGCCTCCGAATCGCGCTTGGCTGTATGCACTCGACGCATACGATGAGCCTCGAAGTACTAGCGGGTGTTCTCCCACTGACAGACCGTTTCGCGGAACTGTCCTTCCGGTTTCTTATCCGTTGTGAAGTAATGAACCCATTGGTAATAGAAAACTTTGAGAAGCTGCTCGACAGAAATCATCAAACAAGATTCATGAGTCTCTATTACGAGTACATGACGCTGGAGATTGGCCCTTCTTCATTCAATTCCTCTCGTGTTTGCCTCCAAGACTTTTATAGTTCCTCTGTAAATTTTGATCTGACCATGTTGCAAGAAATCCGTGGAATACCAGATCACCATCGGTCGATGGTTGTTCCCTTAATTTTTGCAAACAAGTACCACCATGTTAGTAACAATAAGAGTTTTTTCACAGATGGGTCAACTATAAACGCTTCCACTGGATTTGGAGTATTCAACGAATTTCATAGCGCCTCATATCAACTGCAAAAACCCTGTTCCGTATACGTTGCGGAACTAGCAGCCATATTTTACGCAGTAGAGCAAATTGCCTCACTACCATCTATACTGATAGCCTTAGCTCGTTGGAGGCTATTCGATCAATGAGGCCGATGAAGCACTCCTCGTATTTCCTGACCGAAATCCGAGCTAAATTGAGTACTTTATCTAACTGCTCCTATACTATCACCTTAGTTTGGGTCCCATCTCATTGCTCAATTCCGGGTAATGAGAAAGCGGACTCGCTAGCTAAGGTGGGCGCTATGGAAGGCGATATTTTTGACCGACAAATCGCCTTTGCGGAATTTTTCTCAATTACCCGTCAGCACGTCCTCACCAACTGGCAACAAAAATGGAATGAGAGTGATCTGGGAAGATGGTTACATTTTATTCTCCCACAGGTATCGAACAAGCCATGGTTCAAAGGATTGTACATGAGCCGTGACTTTATACGTGTCATGTCAAGGCTCATGTCCAATCACTACTCGTTAGACTCGCATTTCTTCCGAATCGGGCTCGCAGGCAGCAATTTGTGCGCTTGTGGTAGTGGCTATCACGATATCGACCACGTGCTTTGGTCATGCACCCTCCATTGTGTTGCTAGATCCGAGTTATCCGCATCCCTCAGGGCCCGAAAACAACCCATGCGGCCCGTTAGAGACATCTTGGCGAGCCGAGATCTCGAATATTTTAATTTAATTTATGTGTTATTAAAACGGATCGATCTGAGGATTTAGTAGTTAGTGTCATCTTGTGTTCTCTCAAGTCGCTAGGTCTCCATCGGTGTACCCCCATGTATGTCTTTTTCTCCAGTATGTTGCTTAGTTCTAGATTAAGAGCACATTGCTCTAAAAAACCTTGTGATCTCAATCCCTACCCTGCCACCCGTTTGTTACAATTTGTTACCCCTAACCTCAAGATAGCCACGAGTAATCGGCCCCCGCTTTACTAACGTTAGTTTTAAGTAATCTTGTAACCCAAACGATGAATATCGGCTCCGCAAAGCTACGGCAAAAGAGCCGCATTAAAAAAAAAAAAAAAAGTGCTGCTCTGCTTGCTTCTTCATGTCCGTTAGAATGGCTTGTCTTCTTTTTCTCTCCGGGCATGATCCGTCGTCCGCTCCGTGTCCTTGTTTGCAATTGAGACATTTGGGGTGAGATGAACAGCTCCCCTCGTGATTCTTGCCGCAGATATTGCACCGAGCCCTACCAGTGCAGAAATTCGCTCCGTGCCCGCACTTCCAGCAGTTCCTGCATTGTCGGATCGGGAAGACGTAAAGTTCTACTGAGAAACAGCATCCGAAGATTCTTACTCTCTGTGGCATGTTTTGTCCCTTTACAGTCATCTTGATGTTGTTCGTGCTAGTTAGGTCCCCGTCTCCGGTTTTCCTTCGGATTCTCTCGATCTTCAGTATTTCGTGCTCCGTGTCGATGTTGTCCAATATGTCCTGTTCTTCGAACTCTGATGAAGTAGATGGTTTTTCTCCTTATTTTCGGATCGTATTGCCTGATATTTTGGTTTCAGATTCAACTGCCCTAGTTTGATTTTGGCTTCTGCTGAGTCGTCCGTGATTTTGATCCGGAACTTTCCCACCTTTGTTACTTCGCTTGATAATTTGAAACCGCATGCTCTTTGAGGATCTTGTCGACCTGACCCTGTTTACTGGGTGGGGTGCTGGTTTCTGGGCATTGGTCTGGTGTATTTTCTAGTTCAAACCGAAAACAAGATGTCGGACTCTTTTTGCCGACGAATCGAGGTTAGAAGGGCCAAAAAGGTTTGAGAGAATCAAAGATTTCCGAGCTAATTTAACTTTCTCCCTGAAAATATCATTTTCCCCATTTACACGGGGTCTTTATCTACACTTCTGAACCAAATTCGACGGAAACTAAACGGATTAAACGGGGTTTTTGAGTAAAAACACTGGACCGACGACATCGTTTTTTTCAAAACCCAAACTCGTCATTAGGGTGAGGGGCATGCAATACAAAGAACCGGTGCGTTGAAGTTAAAATGCAATCAAAAGTACTTAAAGTAATTAATGCGTTTTGAAGTAGTACTGACGGTAATTAAATTATCTATCCGTAATTAATGTAATTAAAAGTATTGAAAACGTAATTAATGTACTTTAATTACGAAATTTCAACTGTAATTAATGGAGTTAAAAAGTAGTTAATGATCTACATTGTGTAATTAATGTATTTAAAGCAGTAGTTAATGGAATTAATTTAATTACAGCCGTTGCCTGCGTTGGAGTTAAAGGTTATTGCGAGTCCCTAGGGTTATCGTTCAGTTATGGTCAGGCATTTACATTCATTTGCCCCTAACTTTTTTCATCAACAGAATTCCGCAAAATGATGTATGAAGTTTTCGTAGGTTTTCTTATTAACTACAAAATATATTAAAAATCCAAATCCGTATCTCTTATGCATGACGAACCAGAGCAAACAGAATCCACTACTGTTTTTCAGTGATTTTTTTTTTTTGTTGTTGGGATTTTAACCGTAGAACCGGTCATTCATCCCCCGATTTTCAGTGAATGTATATTACATTCACTGAAAAACAGTAACGAGTTCTGCCCGCTCTAATTCGTGATGCATAAGATATATAGATTTGGGTTACTGGCAAAAGTGGTAGCTAATAACAAAACCTACAAAAGCTCCATACATCGTTTTACGGAATTCTGTTGATGAATAAAGTTAGGGGCAAATGAATGTAAATGAATGCATGAAATGAATGTAAATGATCTATCCAAGCAGAATGTCACGAACACCAAGGCAGACAGCGTGTAAATTCATAGGATTTTGACAGTTCTCACAGTAACACATATGCAATTTTTATACAATACATATGCAGCTGGATAAGACTATCCAGCTTTCCATGCTCGGTAATGGCGGCCTGTTTGTATGAGTAAATGTATCCTTCACTGGCTTCACTGTGCTTTTTGACACTAACTGGAGGGCGTATGTTGTTCTATTTTCTTCTGTTCCTGGGAGAGGGAAAGGAATGGGTCGAAATCCGAACATCCAGATGGTGTCAAAAAGCACAGTGAAGGATACATTTATTCATACAAACAGGCCGCCATTACTGGGAAAGCTGGATAAAAGGGGTTCATTTTTAATTTGAACTTCTAGTAACCCTCCCACCATCCTGAAAGCGAGCTTCTAGTAGCCTTATTTGATGTTTTGTTTTGATTCTGCGTTTCGTTTCGCAACGTTCTATTTCACTTTTCTCTGTTACATGTGCTAGATGACGTTTGAGCAATTTTTGGTTTGCACGGCGTGCAGATTAGCGGGGTTCAAATTAAAAAGTTGTGGAGTCAATCAAACAATTAAAACACGCGGTTCACTTTGCTTTAACTTTATATTTTTTCCCGTCCGAACGTGGTGAGGGTTGAGAGACAATTGATTCTCCTTTTTTTCTGGCTCACGCTCGTACCTACTTTTCCATTCATACTTCACACACACAGCCATATATACCGGAAGTCAGTCGCGTTCACACTCACATCCGCTCGATGCAACAGTGCTGCCAGCGGACAACAAATCACAAAACAACACACATAAATCTAAATACTCAGAATACTACAAAGTGATCAGATTAAAAGCGGTCAGATTACCGGAGGTCCACGGTACCTGACACTGCAAAACATGTATGGTGCCTCTTCTTATGCATTTAGATTCATATTCAAATTCTCCCCGAAAAAAATTCAATAAATATACAATGATTTTCCGAGTGATTTTCACTGTTAATCCATGATATTTACTGTCAAAACGTTGAACATTGTTGTCCATTACCATAAAATCACAACGAAATGCATGATAAACAACCGTAAAAATCATAGTATTTGAGATAATTACTATTAAAAAGAATTAGGTAAACTTCATTTTTTCCCAAACAATTTTGATTCCAATTCAGCAATTTTCATTGTTTGAGCATTGTTTTCTTTAAAAACTAAAACCGTGTTTTCACCACTACAAATTTAAAATTAAATTTTAATTTTACAGAAAATTAAATGTGAATAGTTGAAGATGCTAATTTCAAATAACAGACTAAAGTGGTAATTTTTATACGATAGATGAGGAGATGAAAGTATAGAGTTGATAGTTCCGTTAGAGTACGGCAGTGTGAAAATTGTATATAGAGAGTAAAAGCGAGCAAAGACAACTTTTTAGGAAGGTACAAATCGGTTTGATCATCTCTCTTTACCAAACTCCCCCATTGGAGAAGGATGGTGAGCTTCGATGACCAGATGCAGGTCGTTGAAGTACAGTATAAAAATCAACGGTCCCATGTGGCTTCCTTGAGGTATACCTGATGTGGCGAAGAAGCTAGCTGATTTGCAATCTCCTATGGCAACCTTTAGTTGGCGACCGGTAAGATATGATCGAAACCAACTCAGAAGATTACCGCAAACACCGAGTCTGCCGAGTTTAGCATGGTTCAACTTGTCGAATGCTGCGGATAGGTCTGAATAAATAACGTCCGTTTGAACCCGATCCGACATGCTTTCGGTTATATAGAGCGGCCGACAGTAAACCCATGTTGATCAGCACTCAAATACTGCTTGCAATGGGACAGCAACGGTTCCATAATCACTAGCTCGAATAGCTTCGAAACGGCACTTAACGAAATATGACTCACACATGACCACTCTGGATGGCCCACGACGCCCACTCCAACATTGCTGAACGTTTGGAGTGCCTATCTTGAAATAAGCCGAGATATTGAGAACAGCGGAAGTTAAAAATAAAGAATTATGGTCGTAAAAACAACCAAATGAGCTGAAATTTGCTGAAAAGTCTACTGCGCACCCTTTTCATGGAAAGTCGAGAAAATTTAAAAATCTCAGACGAAATAGCAAATAGCTACCCATCGTGATAGTTTTGAAGACTGGATAAAACGGGAAACCAAAAACCGAATACTTACATTTCCAATCTCAAAGTTCTGCCTCATGAGCAGATACAGGGACGCGGCCGCCTGTGACCGGACGCTCGGCAACTGAGATCCACAGTGCTTTAGCAGCAGCAGACACAGGTCCGCGCAGCTGTCCGTTTCCTCGTCGAACAGGAGATTGTGATATTTGAAAATCAGCGACCGCTGGGAGGCAAACAGATTCTGTATCGCCAGTGTGCTCTGATTGCGGGACAACGCATGAAGCAAAACTTTCAGTACCGTTCCCAGGAGATTGTGATGCAATTCCGATGTGGATGCCACTTGGACAATCAACTCCAGCGTGTCCAAAATGGCGAGACATACTTCGGTTGCCAACGATCCTTCGATGTAGTAGGTTATCTCCATTTCCGCTTCGTTCTTGATGTTGCTATCGTAAAATTGAGTTCGAATTTGATCCTTTTTCCAACGGAACTTTTCAGTCGAGTATCGATCCTTACGCCTATTGATGAGATCGTTCCGAGCGGAGCCCGTTCCACGAATGCACTCCTCTAGCTTTTCCTTCATATCCGGCGTCTTTCGGAAGCTGGAAGTGTTACGCTTGGATGTTGGTTTCTTCCGTCCGCGGTATTCAAAATTGGGGATGCAGATGTTCAACACCTGAAGCATTTGATGGACGCGATGGGGGCTCAGTCCGAGGGTGTACTTGAACAATGTGCTTTGCTCGAGATTTTTGACCACCCACAGGAAACAGGACAGCAGATGACGGGTGTTTTCACTGCTCAAAGGTGTTTTATTCTTGGGGGTCTCCTGAACGTAGCTATAGTGGCGAATACCGGAGATTGCATACGCCACTTCCGGACTGATTGTGGAGGCAGCAATTGACGTCGACGGTCCCTGGTAGTCTTCCAGCAAACCAATGGTGTTCAGGCGATCGTGGGATTCGGCAGCCGGAGTATGCAATTGCGGAATGGCGTCCTTTACGATGCCCAGCAGTGGAATGTAGAGAGCAGCTACGCGAGCCCGTGCTTCCACTTCATTGTAGCGTGGGTCCAAATCGTGAGACGTCAGCAAATTCCGCAGACAGCGAATTGCCTTACCGTGAAGAGGAGGATTTGAAATGTCCAGTACAGTTGCTAATTCCTGCAGCATTAATCCTACAAGGAAATGCTGCTGCCGAAACTCCACACTGAGTTCGGCATAGAGAGCTTTATCGATACCGGCCATAGCGCTGACGTACGAGTTTTGACTGTTGTTCGAAGTAACACTCGGCGTAGGACTGCAAGGAGCCGAGAGAGCTGTGTAGGGTGTTCCAAAAGGTAAATTCAGCGCAACGAAATGCTCGTGACTACAGACTATTCTCAAAAAGTCCAGCTTGTAGTGTATCATCTCCGGAGTCGCTGAACTCTTTGTCATGATCACTTTGTAGTACGTTCTGATCAAACCGAACACAAATCCCCGATCCATGATGCTCAAGAGATCGAAAATAAAGAATGCCAGGCTGGAATTGATCGATTGGGCCAACTTGGGATCGCTGCTGTTATATCCAACGACTTTCGTTGTCACCAAATGCACCAGAGTGGAGATATCATCTGTGAACTGATGTGGAAAGCGGCTCTTCCGAGGCGAATTTAGCGAATTCGTTAGCTCCAAATGCTCGATCATGCTTTTGATAATCAATTCAAACAGCATCCACGAATTGGTCATCGAAAGTTCGGCAGCCGCTCCGCTGGCCACCACCCAATTCTTCGCAATTTCCTCGTGCAGTAAACGGATCATCCCGTCCTTGGGTCCACCTGACGTTGGGGACATCTCGTTGCGCATGCTGGAAGTACGATCTACCAGTTTGCCACTCATAGAGTTGGTCATCTCCGAGTATGTGGAACTGCTGTGATGTAAATCCGGATTGCTGGACGAGCGGGCCATCTCCTCCGAAGAATTGGCCGCTCCCTGACGGGCATAGGAAAGCTTGCACTGCGGATCCAACGGGTGCGGGATCTTGCACTGGAACTGAATGTACGTGCTAAGAATATTCTGCCGGCCGTAGCGATCTTCCGGTTGAAGGAACTGCAAGAGACGAGATGAAAAGTTATCAACTTAAGCATTACAAATTACGCGCTATACTTACAAATATTTTATCTGAAATCTGACAGATGGTCTCGAATATAGTTTGTCCGAGAGACAGAGCTTCCCCTCCGATCCGGAACGTGGTGACCAGCAGCTCAATCAACTTATCCAAAATGACCTGCAAATTCTTCACCAGCTTCTCCTGGTCGGCACTCTGCAGTTCCTGCAATGTCTTCTTGAACTCCCGCTCCATGTTGCCCTCGCCGATGCGCGGAGGAACTTTCCGCAAATCCAGACACTCACACAGATAGATGAACTTGTCCAGATAATCGTCCAAAGCGTGAACCGACGTCACCGCATCCAGTGTAACGGAGAACACCGGCCGATGGTTGTCGAGCCACTTAGTTCCGGGAAGCTGAACATCCGGCGGAATGAAGGAATAATTATCCGGCGGTTCTTCCACCATAACCGGTAGGTTAAATTCTCCGACGTTCAGATGTCCATCCTTAAGGACCGGAAGCCAAGTATAGCCCACCGGAGTTTCAATGGTCGGCTGAATGTCCTGAGGTTTCTTCTGACAGGACACGTGGAACAGTGTGAACAGGATATGATGATTCTGTTTCAGATTCGCCGGGAGAGCAATTTTGATTTCATCGTAAAAGGTTGGCTGCTTGTTGTGGTAATTAACGGCCGTATATGCTTCGAGAGTGTACTCCGAACATGAGCTTTTTCCAAAAATTGCCGGAAGAGCATCGAATTGACGCTCTCCAGACATCAGCTGAACACGAACGGCTATGTTACGAGCGGATCCGGCACGGGTTGAAAAGTTCAGCTCCTTCGGCGATACGAACAGGATATTCCGATAGCTGTAGTGAGGGTTGAGAATCGGAGTGGCAGGGAACTCAAGAATTTCCTTCGTTGGCCTTGTGTGATCGTTCGGGTAGGGGTCGATTTTGGCCAGCTCGGGAGTAAGGGCACATTTGAGATCTTCGGGAATCGGGGAGATTTCTATTTTGATCGAGCCTGGAATACATTTGTGTTTCTTCATCAATGCTCCGGGGCGTTTCAATTCCGGTAAGAACTTGTACAACTCTTCGTCCTTCATTTTATCCGATTCCTGTTTGAAAAAGCTATTGACCGTAATGGAAATTGGCCGGAACGTTTCGACGCTGTTGGCAAAATCATCCGGCGACCACGACCTACGTTTTTCCATTTTTCTTTCCAGAGATCCTCGCCGAGTAAGAGTGCCCATATCGGTAGCCCGTTTGCGGAACTGATCAAAACTGCTGGTAGATGATTTCCGATCTAGACTGTTGGAACTGGAAGCCGAGGTTATACTTTCCCGATCTTTGTCCTGCTCTGGATTATCGCCATTGAAAATATTGGTAAGGTAGATTCCAGTCCAAGCGAATGGCATTCGATATTTGCCCAATCGTTCGCAAAAATCGGAGGCATTCGACTTGGCCTTATCGCGATACTTTTCCTTATCTTCCTTCAAGTACGGTTCCACCGAATCCTTGATATCTCCTTGGAGAACCTTCTCCAGTCGAATAACCAAATACAGCTCATTGCTAGGATTCGTAATATCAAAAATTGCTTCCCTCGCTTGAGTACTAATGTCAGCGAACGGAACGTGTGAAACCAGCATCCTCCGCAACGATTCCGAATTCATATCAAAGTAGAAATTCTCGGAAATCTTCTTTCGCTCCTTCGCATCGTAAATCGCCATCGAGGCGAAGATCGGTTCCACCTCCAGTTCTAACTTCAATTGCAAACACTTAACGTGGATTCTATTCCCCAGATGCTCTACGGGCATTTCCGCCGGGAGTCGTTTCTCGATTGCATCTTCCGGATCTGCTTCCGGGTATAGACTGAACAGTGCTTGCTGTCTTTCCTCCAATCTCTTGGTCTCATTGTCCTGGTCGATCGTTTCCGGCGCAACTCTTTCCAGCAATCCCGGAATCAACGGATCGTTCACTGAACTTCGCAAATCGAAAGAAGCCCACGAACCTCTCGGTGTCAGTGTATCCGTACAAGTTGAAACCGACGACAAACTCGCAATAGACTGTCGGCTACTCGGAGTACAACTCTCGCTGGCATACAACGTCGTAGACGTAACCGATTCTTCCAAAGATGCACACCCAAAAAAGTCACGATCTATTTCAAACTCCTGCTGATACGAACTAGGACTCAAAGCTCCCTTGTCCACCCGTTCCCTGCTGCTACACGAACTGGAATAATTCCTTTGGGAAAATTCCACCACCTTCCACGGCCTCGTATAACAATCCACACAGTGCTGAACGTGCAATGGCAGCTCCGAGAGATCCTCCTTCGGAACCACATGTTCCAAGGTCCGAATCTTTCTTGGGACCACTCTCATCTGCACATCATTAACGGGAAAGTCCAACATCGATCTCAATGGATCCCTAATCAGCATATTGGAGTGCTGGGTCAGGAATTCCTCATAATCGATCGGTTCCACCAGCTCACACAAAGAAATCGACGATGAACATACGGAACTGCTGTCACTTTTGGACAACAGCTGATAGTTGGCCACATTCTTACGAATGTCCGACGAGTTGTGCCTAGAAAATCAATCAAAATCAATGAACTCGCAATTCACAGATGAAAAGTACAAAGAAAAATCAGGGCGGAGGCTCATCCCCTAAAAAAAAATATTTCAGCACTTTCTTTCGGGAGGAAAATTTTCAACCCGCCCGAATCAATACTTACTTGGTGAGTTTGGAAGCGAATGCACGCTGGCTCGATGCCATGGCGGGTGGGCAATCGTTTAGCACTATTTTTAGCAACCGTGGACACGGATTATTACGTATATTTTCGTAAATTAAAATCCTATCTCACGGAAGCACAACCGTTTTGTTTTCGTTTAGCGGACGCCATTAAAATGTTCACGTCTGCTGGCTGTCAAAACAAAAACAGGAAAAGCAAAATAAATTCGTTAAATTAATAGATATTAGGGTGGTGCAAACTTAACGATCAAATAATTAGGTTAATACACGGTAAACAGCGTATTCACATAAATGAGTTAAAAAATACACATTTTTTAGATTTATATGCAGCTGTCAAAAAATGTGTAAATTTGGAGATCTTAAAATGTGTAAACAAATACACATTTTAAGAATGTAGTACCAGTCAAAAAATGTGTATTTTTATACTCATTAATGGGTAAAAAAAACTTCAAACTTTGCTGTATCCTGCCTTGTTTACGCACGTAATTTGTATATATTTCAGTGAAGTACAACAGGAAAATAAAGGAACTACGGTCCAAGCTGGACAGTGCAACGATGGATATACCAACCGGTGAACACTCGTGTTTATTTCAGTTACCGTGGGGACGTAATTTGTGATTATGCATTGTATGTTACAATGTAATAAAATCTATTGTAGCAGCCATAAATATTACATCAATGGATGTAATTTTGCTCGCAAATTCGATGTACATCGTACAACGTTATATTACACAACCGATGAATTGACCTGGTTGCAGCAGTTTGGATGTAATATCCAACAACTTTTTTTCTGTGTGAGATCGATAAAATATCATTGTGTTTAGAAAACGAAGCTCTTTCAGATAATGTATACCCTAATAAACGGATACCATAAACTAACGATATCATAGATGGTACGACCATACCGCATAAAGTTGGGATGATATCCCGAATTTGTGGTTAGGCTCTTCACGAGGCTCTTCATATGGTTATTGTTTATGCGGGTAATAACCCGTATGTTTTTCTGAGCAACTCAGTTCGGATTTACTTGCGCCTGCGTTTAATAGTAATTTAAATATTGAACGCGCATCAACTGATCTTATTAAAATGAACTTCAATATTTATTTAAATATTTAACTTTTTTTTAGACGTCAATGCCCTAATTAAATTTGTATGCTTATTTTGCTTAACGACGTGTTCAGGGTATCATCCGAACCATTTGTATAATATTTCAATTATTCGGGTTATCCTTCGGGTATGGTATTTTTTTATTAGGGTGATTCGCATTGATATTCCGATCTCGCGGGCAGCCATGTAAAACACAAAACACGCCACAAGGTGGATGGGGACCAAAGTTGATGCTTCATGAAACGTAAGCACCCCCACCCAGACTTCGATAAGTTTTTTTATTACGCATTTTTTTTTACTGTGCACAAAAACTGTCAAAATATCCTCTGTTGACAGACGCGACCGATGGGCGATTTCGATGCGAGAAAACGAGTTTTGTGGCACCTAAATCGAGAAAGTTGGTAATATTTTCGGACAAATTTGCATAAGCCTTTACCCCTTTTATCGCGCATAAGGTTTTTTATTCAATTGTACGACTCTACAGCGGAGGAAATAGTGATTCAATTCCAAGCTTACGCCAGTTTGATAACTCAGAACGGTTATCTCTTCGTGCCATACTCAAAGGAACCAGTGTGCAATTATGGTAAGGACCAGGTTTAGTTTTTTTTACTCGTTCTAAATTCCACTTCAATTGATTCCATTCTATCCCGTTTAAGGATGTTAAAAATTTACCAATCCGGAGCTAAATCGACAGCAACCGTTGGGATCGCAATCTATCCATCCAGTACAAAATCATGAGAGTCCACAGATTGCTGGCGGTGTTGGTGTTGACTTCCTTCTTTCTGATTTGGTACTACATCCTGCGTGTAAACAATGGATTGTTCAACGGGCTTAGCTTGGGAACAAACTCAAGTTTCAGCGGGTTTAGCTTGGGTAGGAAGAGGTAAGGAAAATCGGTATTGGTTGGGAACGCTAATATGATTTAACATTTGTTTTAGTCATCGCTCCTTGGTCAACGGAACTGAGATAGCGATAGTGGTGGTGGCCTGTGGCGAGCGGCACAATGAAGCGCTGAATATGATTAAATCGGCTATTATGTTCAATCGAAATCAAGCGCCGCTTAAATTCATCGTTGTAGCTGAGGAACAGTTGAAGCAAAATTTTGTAGAAAAGTTGGACGACTGGCAGGAAATTAACGACAATATCTTCACGTACGAAATACATTCCCTCACATTCCCGGAAGCGAACAAACACGAATGGAAAAAGTTGTTCAAGCCTTGTGCCGCGCAAAGGCTTTTCTTGCCGTCCCTTTTAACGCACATTGATTCAGTATTATACGTCGATTCGGACACGATATTCCTGTCTCCGGTGCAGGAACTGTGGTCAATGTTTCGTAGCTTCAATGCATCTCAGTTTGCCGGAATGGCTCCGGAACATGAGGACAAAAATGCCGGTTGGTACAATCGGTTCGCCAGGCATCCTTACTACGGCGATCTGGGAGTGAATTCCGGTGTCATGCTAATGAATCTCACCCGGATGAGGGAGTTCAAGTGGGAGGAGCACATTATGCCTATCTACAAGGAATACCGCTTGAAGCTGGTATGGGGGGATCAGGACATCGTCAACATTCTCTTTCACTACCACCCGGATAGGTTGTACGTATTTCCATGCGATTGGAACTACCGGGCTGATCATTGCATGTACATGAGCGTTTGCGACGCACCGGATGGCGTCAAGATTATCCATGGAAATCGTGGCTATTTCCACTCGTTCGTTCAACCAATTTTTAACCTAATTTATACAACGATTGAAGAGTACGCCTTCCGCACGGACATCCACGCCAACTTCATCCGAACGGTGGAGGATTCGCTGACGCTGCCGAGCAATTCAAACTGTGATAAACTGCTGGACAAGTTTTTGCAGGATCCTAGGAAGTATTTCAAACAGAACCAGTACATCGAGGATACTTAATCGTGTGACGGCATTTGCATATCGAGAAGTGAGAAGTGAGAATTATAAACGAACAATTCGAATCGAATATTAGTGCTAGTGATTTCATTTGACAGTGTAACAACAGAACAATCCGAACGATTTCTTCGCCCTCTAATATTTGCACGTAGCATTCATTGACGGGCGATTGATGGTAAATTTAGATAAAGAAAAACTCGCGCTAGTTGCTAGATTTTTTACTGCAACCTTGACATGTTTTTAGAAATTGTTTATTTTTTAATGTCAGTTGTGAGTATGTAAATTATACATACACATTTAGTCAGAATCTGTTTAGAGAGCTACATGTATTAGATGTAACTATGATTTCGGAATAATGCAAGTGTAAATATACGAAGTGTTTTAAACTCTTTTTAATTATTGGGTTTTGCTCTATTGAAGAATATGCCATTTGGCCCTGCGCTTCGGTCAGAGAGCGTATAGGGCGTCGTTGTGCCAATTTGGTCGTGGCACATTTCGAGTATGAAAGAGCGATTGCATTTAGATCAAAAGTGCCTGAGAAGAATGCAAGTACTTTCGCGGATTACCCGAAGTTGCGATAGTGAAGGTATGATCACATACAAGCAGACATAACACTCTTAAAGATTATGTGACACTACCCCGAACACCGTTACCCCAAATTATACTCTACCCCGAATGACCATTACCCCGAATGGCCATTACCCCGAATTCATTTCCAAAAGCTGTTTATTTTACTAATTGTCTTTTGTTGGTTAAACACTGGTACTATATTGTAAATAGAACAAAAAGTTAAACCTATGTATTAATTAACAACAGGGTGATTCCAGTCAAAAAGTCCAAGTGTTCGACGTTGTTTTTTTTTTTTGAACGTCAAACTGGTTTGATGTTGATATCGGAGTTAGTCAATACGATACTAAGAAAACATTTTACAGAAGATCATCCAATCAGGGCCGGTTTAACAATTAATATGGGAACGCCTTTGGCATAAATCCACTTGGCTTAACATAACGTAGCATAATGGTCCTTTGGCATAATGGTCATTTGGATTCAAAAACATTCCCCAGAAAACCATTCCTCCGAAAATCATTCCCCAGAAAACCATTCCCTAGAATTCCATTTCCCAGAATGCACCATTCCCCAGAATGAACCATTCCCCAGAAAAGTATGCCATGTATTGACTAAGGGAATATTCCCTGCTTTATCATACATCCAAAGAATTACTTATTTTCTCTTTTATATATTCAAAGCAATGTTGCAAATTTTCGCATCAATGAAAACTCAGTACCAGTATTTGAGAGATACAACTCACAATGTTCATTTTCCAACCAGGCTCTCACTACGAATAGGATAGAGGCAATAACAAAAATATTCCGACTCAACTCAGCGGGAGAACAGACAAATGCTGAGAATGTGTTCATCTAACCAGACATTCTTTCTCTCAGTCATTGAGCTTAGTCGTTCTGATTCACCATGCATCTAACTCGAGGTCTGAGTCAGAGTGTGTTGATAGAGACAAATTGAGTCAGAGTGAGTCTACCTGTTCGGTGAAGCAGTTATACCTGGGTACGTTGATAAAGGGGCAATGGAAATAAAACAACTTATTAGAAAGCATGCAAAGGGGCGACTGTGAACCTGAAAATAAATTCAGTATCGTCGGGGTCGCCCCATTTTTTAAATAAACACACAATGCATGGATGAGAATGAGAATGTTTAAATTGTTCATTTGGGTAAGTACAGAAACAATTATTTTTAAAACTGAAAAAGAAATATCAAATAATCTATTGTGATTTGCATTACAAATTATGTAAGGTATGTGGGGAAAGGATGATTTTTCGTTATTTATTATTACATAGGGGCGGGGAATATAGGGCCAGATGGAACAAGAGTGCCACCGAAATGAAAACTATTTTTAAACAAACTTTCGGAGATTGAAATTCCAAAGTTATGCCGGATGCACGATTTTTTTAAACTTGTTATTAATGTAGGAGTGGCATTCTTGGTCTATGTAAGGTTAAATTTCATGAAGTAGACTTTAAACCAACCAGTTTAATAAAGTATGCAAGTATTGTTCGATCTTGATGTTCGAATTAATCAATTATAACGGTGCCTTAGTACAAAAATTGGAGAAAAACGTATATGGGAATTTCAACATTAATATTTTATGATGTTCAATTATTATAAAAAAAATTCTATTTTCGGAAAACCAACACAACAATACATAAAAAAGCAGACAGTCTTTTTTTCGTACGAAATGCAAAATCCAGCCTATTTTTATTGCCGCAAAATAACCATAACGAAATAAAATATAAATAAATGATACACGAGGTCGTTGATTTCTCAATATTTTTAATACTTTGTCATACTTTTTTTTCATAACTCTGATTCATAGACAGTTTTCTTTAACAAACAATACCGCATTCAAGTTAATGGCATCAATCTCTATTGTACTAGAACTACTTGTTTGAGTGATGAAATTTGATGATTTTTAACATCTTTTCAATAAATCTGAAATTTATGCAGAAAAACATGTTTGTTTTGAAAAACTCGTCACAGCAGTTATTGGAGTCTCACGATGAAATGCTATCAGAATTGTCTTTATATCTACCACCAAAAATATGCTAACCAAAAACACATCCCATAGTGATCAATTTCACCCCGGTGATCAATTTGCCCCCAGACTACTGTAGTTATCTATCGGACAAGAGATATGGCAAATGTCCACAGCTCATACAATTTTCAATAAAAATATACACTAAAACATTAAACTGTGTAGAGCCCTCAAAACAGTCTATGCAGTTAATGAAAAGCCCCTATTTAATTATTATTGTTTATAAATCCAAAAACAATCTCTAAACAATTTCCGGTAACTATAAACTCTACATGTGGGCAACATTTAATAAATTAAAAACAAAGCACTTTAGTGCACTTTGTAGCACTATATTTAGTACATTTAATTTTATGCGACACTATTTTTGGATTAAAACAGAAAGTGTCCATCTTTCCCTCACTGCCCTCAAGATGCCTCGTTAGCGCGAAACCGTCCATTTGTTGCAAAATATTTCGCCTCCCCGCAGCAAAATTTAGGTGAGCATTGCTTAGTGGGTGAAGACAGCAAAATCTACATCAGTAAGAATAAAAACAATAAGCTTCACCAATGAAACAGAACGCGGACCGCGGCAGGCAGGAGATAAAAAAATCTCTTTCTCTCTCTTTGCCGTGTCTTTGACCTCATAAATTCTCTGCTTGAACGTCAAGCAGTTTAGTTCGGTTTGAGCTCGCTCTCGTGAGTTGTTCGGAAAGTATTTTTGTGAGTTAGTGTTCGCGCTCTTTCTTTCGTGGTTTGTCGTGCGTGTGTGTGTGCCCCGAAATGGGGAAGCATCGCTCGCGAAGCCCGGTGAAGGACCAGGACGCCGGTGAAGGTAGCTCCGGTGTGTCCACATCGAACAGGTTTGCTGTTCTTCCCATCGATGAGCATACCCAGCCAGCTGCAAAAGGAAAGCGCAGCAAGAAGAGGAAGAAGAATCGGAGCCAGTCCGATTGCACGATTTCTCGCGGCGATGCTACTGCGGCAAACGGTAGTGATGTCGGAGATTTCGGTGACGTTGCCGACACAAGCACGGCAAAAGTAAAGCTACCTCCGTTGGTAGTAAAAAATGCCCATCTTAACGATCTCATCGCAGATCTGGCTTCGCTGGGCGTTAAAGCCGAATTCAAGTTGGGCAGAGTCGGCACCAAGGTTATGCTCCGCACGAAAGCGGAGTATGACTTGGTCGTTGCCCACCTGAGGACTACCAAGGTGGAATTTTTCACCCACGACATTCCCGGCGAGAAACCATTCAAGGTCGTCATCAGGGGTCTACCGAATTTTGACCCGAAGCTGATTGAAGCGGAAATCAAGAACCGCTACAAGCTGGCCCCAACTGCCGTCTTCCGGATGACAAGGAGGGACGAGAACGTCAAAAGGTATCCAGATTGTCTTTTCCTGGTGCATTTCCAGAAGGGAACGGTGACGCTCAATGCGTTGAAGGCTATCCGCTCCATCAATTCCATCATTGTCCGATGGGAGCCATACCGTGGCGGCCGTCACGACGTCACCCAGTGTCAACGTTGCCTGAATTTCGGGCACGGCACCCGAAACTGCTTCATCAAGCCGCGCTGTGGAAAATGCGCCCAAAACCATATCTCCTCCGAGTGTGTTGTCGACGAGTCGGAAGCGGCCAAATGCGCCAACTGTAATGGCGCTCATCAAGGGTCCGACAAACAGTGCCCCAAACGCGAAGATTTCAAACGGATCCGAAAGCAGGCGTCCACAAGAAATCAACCAGGACGAAAGAAGGAAAATACGCCGGCATTCAGACTGGAGGATTTCCCGCCTCTTCCTGCTACGCAACACGATCAAGCAAATCCACGGGTGCAATCCGGCCCCCGCCAAGAAACGTCTGGTGCCTCAGCTGGACAAAGCTCTCCATCCCCCCCTGGATTCTGGAGACAACCACCAGCACAAAACGCCAATCCCGATCTCTTCTCTGCGGATGAGCTGATGAAGATTTTCGTCGACATGACCAGCGCTCTTCGCCAGTGCCGCAGCAAGCCCGAACAGATCCAAGTGCTCGGTAAGTTTATTATTCAGTATGGTGTCTAAACCGATAACTGTCGTCACATGGAACGCATGCTCTGTAAGAGCAAAAAGACTCGAGCTTGCTGACTTCCTCCGCAAGCATAGTATCGACGTGGGCCTCCTAACAGAGACCCATCTTAAATCCGGTGACAGCTTTTGGTTGCCTGATCACCACATTGTCCGGCTTGATCGTATTGACTCCAGGGGGGGTGGTGTTGCGATCATCATCAAGAAAGGAATCAAGTTCTGCACGCTGCCGCATATTCGCACTTCTATCATCGAGGCCCTTAGTGTCGAGGTGGAATCACCAACCGGAAACGTCCGGTTCGTCGCCGTATACTGCCCTCGTCAGTGTGCTGCCAGTAATGGATTAGGCATCCAATTCAAGCATGATCTGACCACCATCACTCGCACGAGCTCACGATTCGTCATTGGGGGCGATTTAAATGCCCGCCACGAAGCATGGCGGAACTATCAGCGGAATCAGAACGGACGTCTGCTCTTCGACCACTCGCAGCATGGGCTGTATACAGTGAAATTCCCTGATGAACCGACATTCATCTCTCCGGCGGGAAACCCTTCCACGTTGGACTTTTTTCTATCGAACATTGGACTATCCAAACCGATGGCGATCAACGATCTCAGTTCCGACCATCAACCGGTGGTGGCTGAAGTCGGCACCCACGTGGAACCTGCTCAAAGCCTGCGCAAAGACTACCATCATGTCAACTGGGTGCAGTTTGGGCATGTGGTCGACAGAAACATCGATGAAAATCCGCCACTTGACACCGTAGAGGACATCGACCGGGCACTGGAAGGGCTCCACCAGGCCATATCCGTGGCTGACGAGACGTGTGTTCGACAAGTTCCTGTGAGGGGTAAGTTTGTTTCCATTGATTCCCACACCCAATTACTGATTCGCTTGAGAAATGTGCGTAGACGCCAGTTTCAGAGGACTGGAGATCTAGCGAGGAAACGTGAAATGGCCGATCTGAACAGGCAGATTGCTTCCAGAATGGACTCACTCCGAAATGAAAGTTTCGGGCGTGTTGTCCAGAATCTGGATGACCGCTCCCGTCCATTCTGGAAGGTAGCCAAGGTGCTGAAAACTCATCCCAAACCCGTTCCACCTCTCAGAGTCGAAAATGATGACGATCGGCTTTTAATCACCCCACAGGAGAAAGCAAATGCGATCGGTGAGCATGTCGCTTCATCGCATTTGCTTGGCTCGTCTATCCAAAGTCCGCTCGAAGATCAGGTTGCGCAATGCGTTCAAAACCTAGATGCCTCCCCTTGTGTCGTGCCTCCGGTGGATATGATTACAGTACAACAAATTTGCTCAGCGCTGAAATGCACCAAGAACATGAAGGCCCCCGGGTTTGACGGCATATTCAACTTGATCTTGAAGAGACTCAGCATGAAAGTGCAGTCTCTTCTAACCGCTATCTTCAACAGATGTTTGGAACTGCACTACTTTCCAAACATCTGGAAAGTAGCAAAAATCATACCAATCCGCAAACCCGGTAAGGATCCAACATTGTCTTCAAGCTACAGACCAATCAGCCTCCTTTCAGCGCTGAGCAAATTGTTCGAGAAACTCATTCTCAATCGTTTGCTCAAGTTTGTGGAGGAAAGCAACATTCTCCTTCCGGAACAGTTTGGATTCAGAAAGGGGCACTCTACCAATCATCAGCTAGTACGGGTGATGAATAACATCCGAAGTAACAAAGCTGTATCCAAGTCCACAGCCATGGCCTTGTTAGACGTTGAAAAGGCGTTTGACAATGTTTGGCATGACGGACTTGTGTACAAGCTTTGTAACTTCAACTTCCCATTACATCTGGTTAAAATCACCCGAAACTACCTTCAGCAAAGGTCGTTTAAGGTATCGTTGAATGGTTGTCTTTCAGACACGTTTTCCATCCCAGCAGGAGTCCCGCAAGGCAGTCTGCTGGGCCCCTTGCTTTACAGCATTTGCACTTCCGACATTCCTCCCCTCGGTGACGGTTGCGTGTTTTTCCTGTTCGCAGATGATACCGCAATAGCCGTCAAAGGAAGGATGCCTCGCGAAATAACGAACAAACTTCAACGATGCCTTAACGCCTTTGCTGATTATGCCACCATGTGGAAAATCAAAATCAATGCCTCCAAAACACAAGCGATAATGTTCCTCCATCGGCAATCGCCCAAACTGAAACCGGCTCCATCTTGTACTGTAATCATGGATGGCACAAGGGTTGAGTGGTCCGCCGAAGTAACCTATCTCGGGATGTTGTTTGATGAAAAGCTCCTCTTCCGTTCGCATGTAGAGAAAACAGTAGTCAAGTGTTCTGCCTTGGTTAGGTGTCTGTATCCGCTGATTTGCCGCAGATCTCGCCTCTCAAGGGTAAACAAACTGGCCGTCTACAAACAAATCATAGCACCTGCGATCCTCTACGCAGCTCCGGTGTGGGAATCATGTGCACAGACTCACAGGAACAAAATTCAGGTCGCACAAAATAGAGTGCTGAGGATGGTTCTTGATCGTCCTTTCGACACTAGAATAACAAATTTACACGAAGAGGCAGGAATTGCCAAAATAGAGTCAAGAATTAACGAAATTAAGACTAAATTTGCAGAAAAATGTAATTTATCAGAACATGCTTTGATAAGCAACTTGTATATAGTAGGTTAGGTGCATATAGTAGTTGTAGGTTAGTTGTAGTTGTAAATAGTAGTTATAAGTAGTCTCCTTTTTCCAATTCAAATCAAACCAATCCCACCAAGGTGGTCATACTTTAAAATAGGCCTGATAGGACTAGTAACTGTAAATAATAATTAATATCTCAAATGAACTAAAGTTGAAAAGACGCATCTGTGTCACTTGAAAAAATTCATAAATGTAAACCACACAAACACAAGAAATAAAGATCATTTTAAGTCAACTCTTTGCCGTGTCTCCGTATCCGTACATAATAACCAGTAAAATCTTGCTCAACCATTGACTCAGTCAATCAGTGATACAAGCCACCTGAAACTCGAGCGGCACTCACCCGAGTTTCCTCGGTATCGGCTTGGATTTGTGCATTTCATAGAATGAACGGATAAAGGCGTAAACGTAAAGGGCACTCTTTCGCTCTTCTCTTGAAGCGGTAGGTGACTGATGAACAGAGACAGTTTTGGTTTGTAGTTCTCTCCCGTGGAGATTATTCTCGGTTTCAAATCGCGGCTTGGCTCATCAATCAGCAACATTGATTCAAAGAAAGATATATTCACTTCTTTATCGTTTATCCATAAAATTACTGATGTTCTCTTTTATATATTCAATATTCCCTTCTTTATCGTATATCCAAAGAATTAATTGTTTTCTTTTGTTACATTTTCAAAGAAAGGAATATTCCCTTCTTTATTATATATTTATCGAATTAATGATGTTCTCTTTTATATATGATCAAAGAAGGGAACATTCCCTTCTTTATCGTATATCCAAATAAAAATAATTATTTCCTTTTCGTATATTTTCAAAGAAGGGAAAACCATTAATTAAGGTCTCCTCAAACTCCTTGACCCATTAAGAAGTTTTTCTCATCTTTTTATATACGCGAAAGGAGATTCCTGGAGTGAGTATAATAAACTAAAATAGTCAATAATACATGGCATACTTTTCTGGAGAATGGTACATTCAGGGGAATGCTTTTCTGGGGAATGATATTCTAGGGAATGTTATAGAATTTTCATTTGGTATAAAATACATTTGGTTATACTAAATCTCTTCCAGATTCACACATTCACTACAACATTTGATAAATAGCTAAACTGACGCTCAAGCCTTACTGTCATTCCTGCCCAACTGGCATACTTTCAATAGAGATTTAACCTAGGAAAAAGCTCGCGAATCATAGTGAACTTTTGCATCACTGATTTGCATGAATCAATTTTAAATTGTTATTTTTTATCATTTGTGTTCAGTTTAAACTACAAAAGAAAATTTTCTTCTAAAAAATTTACCCATCTTTTGATCACATGCTGTTCTTCCATTTGTCTTAATTTCGGAGCTATAGCCATTCGGGGTAGTAGGGTATTCGGGGTAATGGCCATTCGGGGTAGTAGGACATTCGGGGTAACGGCGTTCGGGGTTATGGCATTCGGGGTAGCGTCACAGAATCCTCTTAAAATGTTCATCGAAATCGCTTTTAACGGTCAATTTAAATGTTTTTTAGTTGGTAGTACCTCCACTTGTGGCGCACACAATAAATTCCCTTGCGTTTAACGTTTACATACTACAGGCCATATGTTGAGTGTATTGCCCATCACAGTATATACGACAGATGGCGGTAGGGTTTACAATAAGAAATGTCTAAGAGATGTATGAGTGCTGATTACAAGACAGCCTATATTATTGCTGATTGCATCTGAAACTGGACTGTCCCAAAAATGCAAAAAGTGTGATAAAAGTGCACGTTTCCGTCAAATCGTTTTGATGTCTTCGGAGCACTTATTGCTTGCATCATAAGGAATAAGTGCACAGAAGGTACCAACATCAAAATATTGAGAAATATAACACATCACTTTCAGAAATACTTCACTTCGCAACCGATGAACCATTCTGACGGCCATATGAGTACCAGGCTTGCCTAAACTCCTCGAACTCAGATTATGCCGTATAGATGCTCATTTATCGTGAGCTATTTCATCCCTCACATATGAAGAGATTTACATCGGCTCCGCTCACCAAACATTTTGAGCTTCGGGATGGACTCGGTGAAACGGTGAGCTTCGTTATGCTTTCGGAGAGAGCACGCACGGCCTTTTTTTTTTTTTTTTTAACTCTTTATTTGTTCCAAATTCAAAATAAATTACATTTCATTTTTAACCTAGGTGCTCCAGTTACTACAGTAACTTACCAGCCTTAATTGTTATGATATATATCTAAGTGTTTTTACATTGTTCCTGTCTTGGCAATTCAGTATTTTAAACAGGTTTTTTAAACCTGCATGTCAGTATAACAATTGATAGCTTAAAACTAAATAACTAAAACTAAATCTTATCTAAGTATAAAGGGAATTAATCGTTGCAATTGAGGATTGTAACGATTTTTGCCGGAAATTATTAATTATTTTGTTGGACATTTGTGCTAAAGTCTCAACATTCGAAATTCTATGTACTTCGGTAGTACTGTACCAGGGAGGCAACTTCAAAATCATTTTCAGAATTTTGTTCTGAATCCTTTGAAGTGCTTTTTTCCTGGTAGTGCAACAACTAGACCATATTGGCACAGCGTAAAGCATGGCCGGTCTAAAAACTTGTTTAAATATTAGAAATTTATTCGTCAGGCAAAGTTTGGATTTCCTGTTTATAAGAGGATACAAACATTTTATATATTTGTTACATTTGGCTTGAATGCCCTCAATGTGATCTTTAAAAGTTAATTTATGGTCAAGTATTAATCCAAGATATTTCACTTGGTTTGACCAGGAAATTGGAACTCCGTTCATAGTGACTATGTGACTACTACTAGGTTTCAAAAAGGAAGTTCTAGGCTTATGTGGAAATATTATAAGTTGAGTTTTGGAAGCGTTGGGAGAAATCTTCCATTTTTGTAAATAAGAAGAGAAAATATCTAAACTTTTCTGAAGTCTGCTGCAAATAACACGAAGACTTCTTCCTTTAGCGGAAATGCCTGTGTCATCAGCGAACAAAGATTTGTGGCAACCCTGAGGCAAATCAGGGAGGTCCGAAGTGAAAATGTTATACAATATAGGCCCAAGAATGCTACCCTGAGGAACTCCTGCTCTAACAGGTAGTCGATTAGATTTGGAATTTTGATAATTTACCTGCAGAGTTCTGTCAGTTAAATAATTTTGAACTAATTTCATAATGTAAAGTGGAAAATTAAACTTTTTCAATTTAGCAATCAAACCTTCATGCCAAACACTGTCGAATGCTTTTTCTATGTCTAGAAGAGCAACTCCAGTTGAGTGGCCTTCAGATTTGTTTGAACGAATTAAATTGGTAGCTCATGGCGAAATCCAAACTGCTCATCTGCAAAAATTGAGTTCGTATTGATGTGAAGCATCATTCTATTCAAAATTATTTTTTCAAAAAGTTTACTTATTGAAGAAAGCAAACTTATTGGACGGTAGCTAGAAGCTTCAGCTGGATTTTTATCCGGCTTCAAAATTGGAACAACTTTTGCATTTTTCCATTTATTAGGAAAGTATGCCAAATGGAAACATCTGTTAAATAATTTTACCAGGAAAGACAAGGTACTCTCTGGGAGTTTTTTGATGAGGATATAGAAAATTCCATCATCACCTGGAGCTTTCATATTTTGATACTTTTTAGTTATAGACCTTACTTCGTCCAAATCAGTCCCCCAGGAATCATCAAAAATATTTTCCCGAGAGAAAATATTCCGAAAATCCCGAGCAACCTGATTCTCAATAGGACTAGTAAGACCCAAACTGAAATTATGGGAACTCTCGAATTGCTTAGCAAGTTTCTGAGCTTTTTCCAAATTTGTGATCAAAATTTTACCACCTTCTTTAAGCGCTGGAATTGGCTTTTGAGGTTTTTTCAAAATTTTTGTGAGTTTCCAAAAGGGTTTGGAACTCGGGTCTAATTTAGAAACATTATTTTCAAAAGTTTTGTTCCTCAGGGCAGAGAATCGCTTTTTAATTTGTTTTTGCAAATCCCGCCAGATAACTTTCATGGCAGGATCGCGTGTTCTTTGAAATTGTCTCCTACGGACATTTTTAAGACGGATCAAGAGCTGAAGATCATCGTCTATTATAATTGAATCGAATTTAACCTCGCATTTTGGTACTGAGGCAGCTCTTGCTTCAACTATAGAAGTAGTCAGAGATTCAAGAGCATAATTAATTTCATCTTTGGTTTGCAAAGGAATGTTTGGATCGAAGTTATATTCCATAAATGTTCGATATTGCTCCCAATCAGCCCTATGGTAATTGAAAGTAAAGCTGTTGGGATTAGAAATTATTTCTTGGGATATTTCAAAAGTTACTGGAAGGTGATCAGAACCGAAGTCAGCATGGGTAACCAATTGGCTACAAAGATGACATGAATCAGTTAAGACCAAATCAATAGTTGAGGGATTTCTTGCAGAAGAAAAGCATGTTGGGCTGTTTGGATATTGAATAGTGTAATAACCTGCAGAACAATCATCAAACAGAATATTACCATTGGAATTGCTTTGAGCATTATTCCATGAGCGGTGTTTTGCATTAAAATCACCAATAATGAAGAATTTAGACCTATGGCGGGTAAGTTTCTGGAGGTCACCCTTGAGAAAATTCTTTTGCTGGCCTACGCATTGGAATGACAAATAGGCAGCTATAAACGTAAGTTGTCCAAATTTTGTTTCAACAGAAACTCCCAAAGTTTCAAAAACTTTGGTTTCAAATAAAGAAAGAATTTTATGCTTGATTTGTCTATGAATAATGATGGCAACGCCACCACAGGGTCCATCAAGACGATCATTTCTATAAATCAAGTAATTTGCGTCCTTCTTAACCTTATGGTCAGGTTTAAGGAACGTTTCAGTTATAACGGCAATATGCACGTTATGAACTCTCAAAAAATTAAATAGCTCGTCTTCATTATCTTTAAGAGATCGAGCATTCCAATTTAAAATGTTTAATGCTTTAAAATCCATTACTGAATTTTAAAGTCATGACAATATTATTAGCAAATTTTACTCCAGTTTGAATAGCATCAAACATGGAGTTAGATTTAAGCATATCAGAAATCATGTCAATTAATGAATTCTGTAAAAATTCCATTTTAGGAGCAGTAATGCTTCCTAAGTCAAAATTGTCAAAATTTCCGTTAGAACGCAGCATAGGTAGCTCCATTAACTCGCTGAACATTGTTAGCAGCGAGGGGAGTAGGTACAGATGAAACATTTGAAGCAGGGGTGATATTTGTACCTACGGGTACGAATCTAGAATTTGTTCCTCGCTGACCGTTGTTAACAGCAGAGGAATTTATACCTGGTCGGAAACGTGGAGCGTTTCCTACCTGTCGGTTAGAACGAGATTGTAGGATCGCTTTGCGAGTCTTACATTCCCAAAAATTGGATTTGTGGTTTTCACCACAATTTGAACATTTAAATTTCTTAGGATCTTCCTTCACAGGACAGTCGTCCTTTGCGTGAGAGGAATCACCACAATTCATGCATTTAGCTGGCATGTAGCAATTTTTAGTTCCGTGACCCCATCCCTGGCACTTACGGCACTGAGTGAGGTTTTGAAAATTTCCTCCAGTCTTCCTGAAGTGTTCCCACTTCACTCGGACATGGAGCATAAGGCTAGCTTTTTCTAAGGCCTTAAGGTTGTTTAGTTCACTAGACTTGAAGTGAACTAAATAAAAATCATTAGAAATCCCGTTGCGCGAATCGCCAGGACGGGATTTCATTTTCATTTTGATTACTTGGAGTGGCACAACTCCAAGTAATTTTGCCAGTTCATCTTTGATCTGATCCAGGGATTCACCACTGGGCAGTCCTTTCATGACAACCTTGAACACACGTTCAGTTTTGGTGTCGTAAGTAAAAAATTTGTGCTTCTTCTCAGTAAGATACTTGAGAAGACATTTAAATCCGTCCAAGGTTTCAGCCAATACACGGCATTCACCCCGACGTCCAATTTGTAGTGAAAACTTAACTTTCACGAAATTCAAAAGTTCCATGCGAAGAGCATGGAAATCGGTAGTGGTTATCACAATAGGGGGAATCTTTTCCTTCTTGGCATTAAGCCGGGAAAGTTTACTAGAATTTTTCTTGGATGATGGATCATTCTCATCATCCGTGAGCAAATCAAATTGATTACTCAAATTAATTTCATCAGAAGGGGGGTCAAGAGTTTGCCCCTTTCTTTTGCGTTTAGGCGCCATGGCGGCAGTAAATTTTTTATCCAAATCGACTTCCAAGCAGATTACTATAAGAATCTGAAGGATCGAAGAGGAATTTTCCAAATCGATATCCAAGAAGGATTACCTCGGGTAGGGTCCAAACAAGGATCGAAGAGGAATAAGAGGAGTTGAACAAGGTAGAAAATTTTTACAGGTTGAGCACTGAAAAGTGCTGTTTAAATTTGTTGTAGCTTTAGGTAGTAGTAACACTTCCTTAAGCAAAAAGCAAATAGATCCGCACGGCAAGAGAGCACGATGCGGACTGCGCACGGCCTTTGATTGATGCACGGTTCTTCCATGTTCTTCCATTCAATATTATGATGCACAACAACACAACAATACATTCAATGGACCCATTCCCAGAGAACGTAACATTTTGAGGGATTGATGTTTTTCAAACTCAGTCCCAAAAATCTTTGATCGTTTTTTCCGCTAAGTGCTTTATGAGTGGATAAATGAAATTATATTTCTGACTTAGAATGTACGAGATGGATCATCCCTTGGTGGTGTTTTCGTATTCTCCTGTTGCCTTTTAACATGTTCATTCATTCAATTCGCTACTCTCGCTGCACGCATGGTAGCTCGGAAATCTTTCTGGACCAACAATTGAAATAGGCTGAACAACCCAAAGTAAGCAATGGTTTTAAACAAATAATTCTCGATAATCAAAACACTACCACGTAAACTAAAATTGACATTCGATAAAGGAAGTTTGCTCTATCAGATGATGGTGCTAGATTGTTTGGATGTGCTTTGATTTTCGAGGAATTAGTGTTAAAAACAATTGTTTACGTTTGGTTGTTCCGCCTTTTTTTTAACTCTTTATTTGTTCCAAATTAAAAATAAATTACATTTCATTTGAAACCTAGGTGCTCCAGTTACTGCAGTAACGTACCAGCCTTAATTGTTATAATATATATCTAAGTGTTTTTACATTGTTCATGTCTTGGCAATTCAGTATTTTAAACAGGTTTTTTAACCTGCATGTCAGTATAACAATGGATATCTTTAAACTAAAAACTAAAACTAAATCTTATCTAAGTATAAAGGGAATTAATCGTTGCAATTGAGGATTACAACGATTTTTGCCTGAAATTATCATTTCAGGCAAAGACATTTGTTCTAAAGTCTCAACATTCGAAATTCTATGTACCTCGGTAGTACTGAACCAGGGAGGCAACTTCAAAATCATTTTCAGAACTTTGTTCTGAATCCTTTGAAGTGTTTTTTTCCTGGTAGTGCAGCAACTAGACCATATTGGCACAGCGTAAAGCATGGCCGGTCTAAAAACTTGTTTAAATATTAGAAATTTATTCGTCAGGCAAAGTTTGGATTTCCTGTTTATAAGAGGATACAAACATTTTATATATTTGTTACATTTGGCTTGAATGCCCTCAATGTGATCTATAAAAGTTAATTTTTGGTCAAGTATTAATCCAAGATATTTCACTTGGTTTGACCAGGAAATTGGAACTCCGTTCATAGTGACTATGTGACTACTACTAGGTTTCAAAAAGGAAGTTCTAGGCTTATGTGGAAATATTATAAGTTGAGTTTTGGAAGCGTTGGGAGAAATCTTCCATTTTTGTAAATAAGAAAAGAAAATATCTAAACTTTTCTGCAGTCTGCTGCAAATAACACGAAAACTTCTTCCTTTAGCGAAAATACCAAAAATGTGTCATCAGCGAACAAAGATTTGTGGCAAACCTGAGGCAAATTAGGGAGGTCCGAAGTGAAAATGTTATACAATATAGGCCCAAGAATGCTACCCTGCGAAACTCCTGCTCTATCATAGAAAAAGCATTGGACAGTGTTTGGCATGAAGGTTTGATTGCTAAATTGAAAAAGTTTAATTTTCCACTTAATATTATGAAATTAGTTCAAAATTATTTAACTGACAGAACTCTGCAGGTAAATAATCAAAATTCCAAATCTAATCGACTACCACACATTTCCGCGAGTTTTGATCACAGGACTTTAAAACTTGCAGGATGTAAATAATGCACTATGAACTAAATCCACCCAAATTTTCATTAAATTCTACCCAACGGTTAAAAAGTTAGAGCAATTTCATAGTGTGGCAATTTCATCGTGGACACCCTTTAGAAGAGCAACTCCAGTTGAGTGGTCTTCAGATTTGTTTGAACGAATTAAATTTGTAACTCTTAAAAGTTGATGAGTAGTTGAATGCCCATGGCAAAATCCAAACTGCTCATCTGCAAAAATTGAGATTCGTATTGATGTGAAGCATCATTTTATTCAAAATAATCTTTTCAAAAAGTTTACTTACTGAAGAAAGCAAACTTATTGGACGGTAGCTAGAAGCTTCAGCTGGATTTTTATCCGGCTTCAAAATTGGAACAACTTTTGCATTTTTCCATTTATCAGGAAAGTATGCCAAATGGAAACATCTGTTAAATAATTTTACCAAGAAAGACAAGGTACTCTCTGGGAGTTTTTTGATGAGGATATAGAAAATTCCATCATCGCCTGGAGCTTTCATATTTTGAATCTTTTTAGTTATAGACCTTACTTCGTCCAAATCAGTCCCCCAGGAATCATCAAAAATATTTTCCCGAGAGAAAATATTCCGAAAATCCCGAGCAACCTGATTCTCAATAGGACTAGTAAGACCCAAACTGAAATTATGGGAACTCTCGAATTGCTTAGCAAGTTTCTGAGCTTTTTCCAAATTTGTGATCAAAATTTTACCACCTTCTTTAAGCGCTGGATTTGGCTTTTGAGGATTTTTCAATATTTTTGTGAGTTTCCAAAAGGGTTTGGAACTCGGATCTAATTTAGAAATATTATTTTCAAAAGTTTTGTTCCTCAGGGCAGAGAATCGCTTTTTAATTTGTTTTTGCAAATCTCGCCAGATAACTTTCATGGCAGGATCGCGTGTTCTTTGAAATTGTCTCCTACGGACATTTTTAAGACGGATCAAGAGCTGAAGATCATCGTCTATTATAATTGAATCGAATTTAACCTCGCATTTTGGTACTGAGGCAGCTCTTGCTTCAGAGAATGATCTTTAGAAGAGGGTAGGAGGATAGTTCTGTTAGAGTACGGCACTATGAAAATTGAATAGAAGTTGAAAATGAGCGAAGGGCCATTAATGCGACAGTTTTAAAGTCAAACGCACATCTTTTGCCTAACCCGTACGATGTACGTGGAGACTTGAAGTATGTAAGTCAACAGACATACTACAAGCATAGAGGTAACTCTAAGACTGGTAGGTTCCGAAAAAACTTGCTCAACTTTTTGGCTCAGCTCTGGTACTATCTTCGGTCCCACTAACCCCTCATATTATCTGTCAAACTTTCATAGCGAATCAAAACAAACATAGTGTAGTACTAGAATTTGGACTAGAATGGGGTACGTAATCGATTTGCTTGGGACCAATAGGCTAGTCAAGTAGTGAGCCAATTTAAAATCGTTAGTTTCGTATTGATTGTTGCTTTAAGTCTATCCTCTTTTAAAGATCATTCTCTAGCTAATAAATTATCACACTAAAGCTTCATGTTAGCATTTCCAAACAACTCTGAAGAATTTTATGTTTGATTCGTCTATGAACAATGATGGCAACGCCACCACAGGCTCCATCAAGACGATCATTTTTATAAATAAAATAATTTGCGTCCCTCTTAACCTTGTGGTCAGGTTTAAGGAACGTTTCAGTTATAACGGCAATATGCAAGTTATGAACTCTCAAAAAGTTAAATAGCTCGTCTTCATTATCTTTAAGAGATTGAGCATTCCAATTTAAAACATGTAATGATTTAAAATCCATTGCTGAATTTCAAAGTCATGGCAATATTGTTCGCAAATTTTACTCCAGCTTGAATAGCAGCAAACGTGGAGTTAGTTTAAAGCATTTATCAGTAATCATTTCAATTAATGATTTCTGTAAAAATTCCATTTTAAGGGCAGTAATGCTTCCTAAGTCAAAATTGGCAAAATTTCCATTAGAATAACGTTGGTTAGTATTTTGATTTCTACCCGCTGCAATAGCAGCATAGGTAGCTCCATTAACTCGCTAAACATTGTTAGCAGCGAGGGGGTAGGTACAGATGAAAAATTTGAAGCAGGGGTGATATTTGTACCTACGGGTATGAATGTAGAATTTCTTCCTCGCTGACCGTTGTTAACAGCAGAGGAATTTGTGCCTGGTCGGAAACGTGGAGCGTTTCCTACCTTTCGCTTAGAACGAGATGGAAGGATCGCTTTGCTATTCTTACATTCCCAAAAATTGGATTTGAACATTTAAATTTCTTAGGATCTTCCTTCACAGGACAGTCGTCCTTTACGGCACTGGGTAAGGTTTTGGAAATTTCCTCCAGTCTTCCTGAAGTGTTCCCACTTCACTCGGACATGGAGCATAAGGCTAGCTTTTTCTAAGGCCTTAAGGTTGTTTAGTTCACTAGACTTGAAGTGAACTAAATAAAAATCATTAGAAATCCCGTTGCGCAAATCGCCAGGACGGGATTTCATTTTCATTTTGATTACTTGGAGTGGCACAACTCCAAGTAACGTTGCCAGTTCATCTTTAATCTGATCCAGGGATTCACCACTGGGCAGTCCTTTCATGACAATCTTGAACACACGTTCAGTTTTGGTGTGGTAAGAAAAAAATTGTGCTGCTTCTCAGTAAGATACTTGAGAAGACATTTAAATCCGTCCAAGGTTTCAGCCAATACACGGCATTCACCCCGACGTCCAATTTGTAGTGAAAACTTAAGTTTCACGAAGTTCAAAAGTTCCATGGAAATCGGAAGTGGTTATCACAATAGGGGGAATCTTTTCCTTCTAAACATTAAGCCGGGAAAGTTTACTAGAATTTTTCTTGGATGATGGATCATTCTCATCATCCATGAGCAAATCAACTTGGTTGCTCAAATTAATTTCATCATAAGGGGGATCAAGAGTTTGCCCTTTTTTTTGCGCTTAGGCGCCATGGTGGCAGTAAATTTTTATCCAAATCGACTTCCAAGCAGATTACTATAAGAATCTGAAGAATCGAAGAGGAATTTTCCAAATCGATATCCAAGAAGGATTACCTCGGGTAGGGTCCAAACAAGGATCGAAGAGGAATAAGAAATGAACAATGTAGAAATTTTACAGGTTGAGCACTGAAAAGTGCTGTTTAAATTTGTTGTAGCTTTAGGTAGCAGTAACACTTCCTTCAGCAAAAAGCAAATAGATCCGCACGGCAGAGAGCACGATGCGGACTGCAAGTGGAATGCCAAACTCCTCGAGCATGTGTGCGTGTCAATAACGCAATTGTCGCTAGTCAAATCTTTGAAATAACAACCAGTTGGAAACCTTAATAAGCAATACGTGTACTGTTTCAGTGCCAGGTTCAGCGTTCCCAAAAGATCGTGTGAGTAACCACAATTTTGGCATTACTGCTAAAAGTGTTACAGCAATCCACACAATTTAACACATTCACGGGTGATTGAGTACTGAATGATTCAGTACTTTTCGGAGTGATTCCAAACATTCCTGAAATGATTTAGTACTTTCCGAAGTGATTATAAATTTTTTGAAACGATTAGTACTTCTGAAGTGGTTCCGAACATTCCTGAAGTGATTCAGTGCATTCCTAAGTGATTCTATTATTGCCGAAGTTTGTTTTATTTTTTTTTATTTTTAAGGCTTTTTTATGTCTTTATTAAGGAGACTTTCAACCCTTGGCTGGTTCGTCTCCGGCCACTTTTTTAAGGCTTTATTAGCAAGATTTCTAGCTCTTTACCCAAAGTGGACAGTGATTAAGTACTTTCCAAAGTGATTTCGAATGGTTCTGAAGAGTTACCGATCTTTTCCGAAGTTATTCATTACTTTGTGCAGTGACTCTTAAGCTTTCTAAAGTGATTCAGTATTCTCCGAAGTGATTGAAAACATTTCTGAAGTGATTTAGAACTTTCCGAAGTGAGGCCAAACTTTTCTGAAGTGATTCAGTACTTTCTGAAGTGATTTCGAACTTTTCATAAGCTATTCAGTGATTTCTGAAGTGATTCCGAACTTTTATGAAGTGAGTCAGTCCTTATCGAAGTAATGCCGAACTGGAGTGATTCAATGTTTTCGAAGTGAGGCCGAACTTTTCGGCAGTGATTAATGACTTTCCGAAATTAATTAGTTATGTTCTTAAGTGATTCAGAACTGTCCTTAGTGATTGCAAACTGTAATGAAGCGATTCAGTACTTTTCGAAGTGGTTCAGAACTATTCTCAAGTAATTCAGTACTTTCCGAAGAGATTTCAAGATTTTTTTTTTGTTTCCAAACATCTCTCCCATAGCTGAAAGAATTTTGAAAGCATTATTATGTCAAAATTTCTATCTTTCAACACTAAGTAGCACAAACTTTTGTCCGCCAATACGGATTTGAACCGTTCGTGGTTAACTTCAATCGGATAAACTTTTTAACAGTTTAGTGGTACTATTTAAGATTTTTTAAATTTTTCCCCGATCAGGGGGAATATACCATTTTTGATTAATTGTTTCCTTGACATGTTTATCAAGGGCGCAGCCATTTATTTTTTTTTATGTTTCCCTTAACATATCAGAGGCACTAGCCATTTAAACATTTACGATTTTGATAATTTTTCCCTGAACTTGTCTACCAGGGGCGTTTGCAATTTCAAATTTACCAATTTTTCAATATTCACCTGAACATGTATATTAGACCGATGCAAAATTTGAAATTTTCGCTCCACAGTATTCAAACGGTTTCAAATCGGGTCCTGATTAGTCTTCGACAGTTTAAACTCATTTGATAATAAACTGACTTGGCACAAACCTTTTGAAGTTTATATGGAAATTACTATGGGAAACAAAACTTTTTGTTCATTGTCTTCTAACCTTTTTACATATTATACTGTTAACGAATTTTATTGCTATTCTTATGGGAATTTTTATCAGCTACAACTTTGCAGAAAATCGTTTTTCAGCCAAACGTCAATATAAATAGTTATTAATTGTTTAAGAGATTGATAATCTTATGGCAAGATTAAGCAACTGTATTGTGGGCAGCACTGTATTCTGCAGTGTGACATAGTAGCCATGATTTTTGTCCTCTATTCTACGCGCCATAAACACCAATGTTGCCTGCTGAACAGTTGAGTGAGCATAATCATAAGACATAAGTGACTTGAATCATTAATCATTTTTGTTCCTTACGTTTGATCCAAAAATTGTTGTAGCTTAAAAATTTTTCAACAAGCTTAGCTATTATTTTCTAAAGTAGAGTGAACTGGTGAATTTTGAGATAGATATGAACCGAAATTATGGTTTCTCCATAGTAATTCCCATATAAACTTCAAATGGTTTGTGCCAAGTTAGTTTTTCACTAAATGAGTTCAAATTTTCGGATTCAATCAATTTGGAACCGTTTGAGCACTGTGGAGCAAACATTTCAAATTTTGCATCAGTCTTAGAGGCGCTTGTTACTTCAAATTAAACATTTTTTAAATTGTTTCTCGATCTTGTTAATGGGGGCGCAAGTGTTTGAAGGTAACTGAATTAAGTGCAAAGTATTTTTAAGTTTAACATTTCAGCTGAGATGTTGGTCTCATTGAAACGTGTGTAAATCATTTTTTTATATTAGATTGCTGTAGTTTTCCTATTTTGTAAACTTTTTTCTGGTTTGGAGCTAAGTAGTCATTGACTACCCGCGGCTATCCATAACCACATCACTGATTATACCGTATGGATTACTAGGTCGATCATTGTTTAACCGAAACTGAATTTTCGGTCATACTTCGGCATATGTTTATGATGCCCTCCCCATGGACATGGAGGTTGACGGTACTGAAGCAAAGGGTTATGTTTAATTTCTTTACATTTGCAACGATGATGATTTCCTATAGTGACACATATCACCTTCTTAATGCTTCAGTATGCCTAAAACGATTAATTCTTGGTTGTTAATAGAACTTCCTTGATGCAATCGGCTGAGAGGGCTTATTAAAAACTTCTCACCAATAAAGTAATGACCTTCTTGTAAATTTTGCATATAATTTTATTATTATTTTATTTTATTTAAGCATATATTTTTATTACAGTCAATTTGCATTAGCATATGATACAAGAGATTTAATATTACTTGCTCGTTTTTGCGTAAAATAATCAATATTTATTTTACTTGTAGTAATTACCTTTGAAAGTTTTTTTCAAGTTTTTTTTTGTGATCTGAAAATTTACCCAGTTTGGTTAGAAGTTTCGAAGCTAACGCATGTCCACAGGCCTAATAGAAAGATAGGCAGAAAAAGTGTATCATGAAGAATGGTTGCATGTAAGGTTGCTTCCACTCACTTGCTATAGATGAGTGATTTTCGGAGTTTTGAATTCGTTAGATGTTGTAATGGAGATTTGTGCTGTTGGATGCGGGAGAAGATTGGAGGGCGGGTGTTTGACGCATAGAGCCTGTCAATTTCGCTTTCAGAGTGTCGCAGTCAGCGGTTTTATGATTCGTGAGCGCTCACGATTCGTAGAATCGTTGATTGTGACTGCAAGTGGATTTTACTGGTTGTGTGTGTCGGACGCTTGCTTTTTGGCCTCTTCTTGTGTCTAACATGTGCAGAGTATCATTATAACGTCTTATAGTTTTGAGATTCCTGGTGGCGTGAAATATATTTGTCAGAATATCTTTTTGAGATTTTAGCAGTCACGTTTTGTTTGTAGTTTATATTTTATTTATTTCATTTAATTATCGTAAATATTAGTTATTCAATAATAGATAGTTTATCCATATATTCGTAGTTTGACGCGAAGCGCTGTGGATTATAAGATGCTCGATGACCCTCGAGGGATCGATTTTGCTTACTGAGCAGAAAATCATGGATTTAACCCCAAGCTCTTCCACAGCACAATAAATCGTCCATCATTTGTATATTTGATATTGAACATTAACCTCAGAAACTATTTGCATATCAAGCGAAAACGTAGTCCTGTATTGTCGCGAAGCGTTATGGTTCTGAGATGCTCGATGACCCTGGAGGGATCGTTTTTGCTTACTGAGCAGAAAATCATGGGTTTAATCCCAAGTTCTCCGTCATGACTCTTAACATTCATTATCACTAAACAAAATTAATATGTTCTTTCGATAGCCGGCTATCGAGAGATTAAATAAACAACAAATAAACAATACATACTTTTGGTTGCATCGCCAACTTGAGGTGAATCCTATCCGAATACCCTACCCAACCCTCCAACTCCGTAGCACTTATGAGGGTGTCGCTAATTCGGTGGCCTCTCGTTAAGTAAGTACTACATCAACATTTCCTTCCCTATCCCTAGTTATGGTAAAGATGGGCGTGGCCGGGAATAGCGACAGTCATGCTTCTGTTACTCTTGTTTAGATTGGAACCAATGTTTACTCCTCAGCATTATTCCTGAAAGTAGTCTAACTGAGAATTTCAGAAGAGACGTGAGTGTCGCTAGTATCCAATCTACGAAGTATATCATAACAACGCTAACGCTAACTTCGGCATATGTGTATGATTTTGTATAAAAATACAACATGTTTATAAATAATGTATCCAGGGTTCCAGAAGCAAACAAAGCAAGACCATGCTGGAGGTGGTTGGGTTCGATTCCCGGTCCGGTCTAGGAATTTTTTGGGTGGAAAATTTCTCGACTTCCCTGGTCATAGAAGTATGATTGGACTTGCCACACAATTATACCAATGCAAAAATGGTACAGGCATCGAAAGCTCTCAATTAATAACTGTGGAAGTGCATCTAGAATACTAAGTTGAGAGCACGCAATAAGCTAATATGCGATATGCAATTAGCTTGAAATGCGGATAAGAAGAAGAAGAAGAAGAAGAAGATTTTTTTAGAAACAAAGTTCAAGCTATCCCATTCAAATGATTGATAAAGCTCCCGTCATCATGCTCAATAACATTAGGAAGAAAGCCAGAATTAATAATTAACCAGGGTGGAAAAGCGATAAATTGGTTTAACGAATTGTTTAAGGAATTTAAAGCATGCACTTTGATATCACACCAAAGTGGATGCACTTCAATCGTGTCAAAAATATGGTGTAATATTACTTGCCAAAATGGACAAAATTATCATTAATATAGTGCATGAACTGACATTACGCTGCTTTTACTGCATTTGTTTATTTTTGTTGCCTGAAAAATTACCTACACTAAGAAAATTTCAAAGATTGTTTTCATGTGTCCCACACATGATTTTTTGCAATGTGATCAACAAATGATATCTATGTGTCGGACACATACTTAATATGTGTACACATAGAAGCTATGTGTGACCACACATACTATTCATTTGACACATAAATTTCATGTGTACTTCTGAGTGGATTCTGTTTACATGTGGTCACATGAAAATCAAGTGGAATTTCACATGGAAATTCGTCAATAAAAATGTGTGGAATTTTCTGAGTTTATAAGATTTGATGAATGATTGAAGTGCCTCCTCTGGGATGTAATAAGGGAATTTACGTATTCTCGTCAACCTAAGCAGCGAGCATCTTTCTATAGCCTTTTTCTCTAAGGAACGCACACATATACAGTGTTGGTATGTTTACAATCGTTTGCTGCCAGCTGCTCTAACAATTTCACTCGAAAGAATTGTCAAAAACTGTTTTGAAACGCTTTTACAAAGCTCCAATCTTCTCAAGTGAGAGCGACTATTGTGGGCAGCATCTTTTTATTCGGCAATCTTTCTATTTGAGTTGCGTCTTAAACAGCTTGTGCTTTCATCGGCAACTCGAAATCAGCAGCATTTTTTAGTGCGTTTGTTTCATTTCAAGAAAACCTTGCTAGATTGGTTTTTCTCAGTGGTAAAAATATAATTAAATTGAAGCTAAAACCCTAAAGAATCGTTTGAATGCATTCAGCGAAGTATTTTCGTTAAAAAATCCAGTGAAATAAGCGTTTCAATTTGGGTTGCCAAAAACAGTCAAGCCGAAGCCGTCATTTCCCTTATTATTATTTTTTGCTGTGCATACTCTGGTGAAACTGAGTGAAACAAGAATGTAAACAAACTTTATGAGAGTCATGGGGGCTCGAGCACTCCTGGACCAGAGTTTCAACTGAAGAAGAGCAAAACAATTGGCTACTTGAGAAAATGTTCAAGCTGTTTTCAATTGGCTTGCAAAATATAATCATATACAAATCAAGTCATCCTCAGGGTGGTAATCTTACTCCATCTATCCTTCTGATAAGTTTACAAAGTCTTATGAGCTCAAATTAAGTAGATAAAAACGGTAGGACCACTTTCTGTCATCGCAATAATTGAATACCCGCATACGTACTGTTTTCACTGTAACAATTCAGTTTTTGCATTTCATTTTATTGATGATCTGGACTCGTTTGTTGACTGCACTTTAGTTCGCTTGATAGTTACAGGGAAGGAAAATATTAAAAACTCTATTCATTAAATAAATATACATTTAGATAACATTTTGCAGTGTTGGTAGTTTTTCTTTTCTTTTCGGTTCATGCAGTTTTGAACGCTGTTCAGGTTCGTCACTTTACTTGCGTCGTCATCATCGTATCGAAACAAAAATTTGCACATGTTTTGTTTTTCAAGCGATAGTTTTTTTTCTGAACTGGGATAGTTTTGAGAGGGGACAAGAAACTTGGCAATGTAGTTTTAGTTCCTTGCTTTTGTTTTCTTTAGAGGAGAGGCTCTTAATGCTAGAAGATTTATTTTACTAAAGTCTACAGTTTTACAGACGAATGCCTGGGTTTGTGGCAGCCACGTAGTTCAGTAGTTCCTCGGAATCTTCGCACACAACCGGTTTTTCGTGATAGCAAGCAACGTCGTGCCATCCGATACCGTCATTGTACACGTTGTTCAGCACCGACAGGCAGGATTCGGTCGTCTGGTTGATGTCGAATTCGGCATTGTCTGGCTGTGGGATCTTCTTGTGACCGGACTTGCTCCATGGATTGTAGCCCCAGCCGTTGGGGATCTTGTTCGAGGCTGGAATCTTCTCGCGGTTGTTGGACCAGAACCATCCGTAGACGCTCTTCGGTTCCAGATCCGGGCGGTTTTCGCAGCCCTTGAAGTCACACAGTCGACCGGCCGTCCAGATGTATGGGACATCGTTTTGCTGGATTAGACGGAAGATCAGGTTGTTCTCCTCCTGGGTTTCCAGCGAAACCAGATCCATGCAGTACTCGCGGCAGATGTTACGGCCATCTAGCCAATCAACTCGCTTGTCAGCCAGGGCGGGGACGTGGCCGCTGTAGAAGTAGTTGTGTCCGCGGTAGTTGAACTCCTTCGGGCCTGTTCGGAGGGAGGGAAACGTGAGAACAAAGGTTTTATTATAAATTGAAATTTAAAGCATTCGGAGGGTAGACGAGAAGGTTTTTCATGATTAAATTGAGGGCAGCCTGGCCGGATCTTACGATATAATGTCAGTCATTTTTTGCTAGCAAAGCAGGCAGCAATGCAGCAAATGTGCAGCATTGTCCATTAAAAACGTGGGATCTACTTGCGACACATTATTGCGTTGCCTCGTAAATACTGTTGTCATGAATACCGGGTGCAACTTAGCTGAATGAGATGCATTTGAGAAAATCTCAAAACGTACCTCCAAACCGTCATCCATATCTCCGCAACTCCAACTAGATAAGATACGCCGAACAGTGATGCCAGATTTCTTTGAGGTAATTCCGTAAATGTCAAACTTTTGGAAGTGATGAGCGGGGGGTCGGAATTCGGCAAGGTGCAACCATAGAATTCCAAAGAAAAAAGTATGAATCCGTAGATTTTGCCTACGGATCCGTAATCTGGCGTCGCTAACGCTGCATGCAAAATATTTATAAATACAAAGCGGTAATCAGCATTTTTTTGTTGCGCGCAAAGAAAAGCGAAACCAATCGAGCAATGGTGAGAAAAATCTTCATGCATCCGCTTGGGCACGATGTGTCAGAGAACAAAAAAGAAAAACAAAACTTAATGGACGTTTGCCCTGCGATGTCGAGTGAGGTGCGCAGGGCAAATCAAATCTGCGCGCAAGTTTCGGTCCCGGTGTTGTGCTTCGGCCTGAATAGGTAGGGTGCAAACGATTAGGGTAAGTGATTAATGTGAAGTTTGGTCGCGCATTCGCGATAGCCACCGGCACGGGTGATTTCAAAGAATTATGATTGTGGGAACGGACGCTCTGTGGAACTGCAACCGAGCGCTCTCGATTCGACGTGGTTGGTTGTGAAATTGAGCATAAAAGTTCTTTTTTTTTCGTCTTTCGGAAGGCAATGAAATGAAATTGGCTATGCAATAGTAACTGAATTAATTTGTTGAGGGAGAATGAAATGGATCGAGGTGGGAGGTCAGAAAGGTGTAATTGAAGCTCTGTTGAGATACTTTTGATTGTAATTATTGATCGCATTGAAACTACTGTCCCTGTTGTGGAATTCAGTTGCCTGTGATAATCAAGAATGATGTAAAATTGGGTTCTTTGAATTTGAAAGGCTGGTGCATTTGGTTTAATGTTTAAATAGGGGATTTGGTTGAAGTTTTCTCATATACATCCAAAAGCGAATATCTCTATAAAACAACTCGGATTCATAATGTAGTCTTCAGCGAAGTGGTTATTCATTGTTTGAAATACAATTTTATAAAAAACTGTATCAAATCAAGAATAAGGAAACTTTTTTATGATCGAGATGGTGTAGGTGTCATTTTTCATGTATTTTATCCAAAATCCCCATACAAAATTCAAACTAAAAGCGCCAGCTCATCCCAGAACCAAATAAACTAAAATTTTCAGAGAATGGAGAAAGCTTTTGCCTCCCCTTGTACCTTAATAACTGCAAGAAACTCTTAGAACACAATGAGTTTCTGTAACATCGGCTTAGAACTCCTGTGAACTTTGATAATCTGAAAATTATGTTATTCTTTGATTGATACACCTCCAGACATGAGGCTTTACTGTCCAATTGATGATTTATTTTGACCAGGATACTCCTCAATCATTAAGGGATTTAGAACTATTTTCGAGAGTTGTATGACCGTAGGAATTGTGATATCAAATTTAAAAATAAAATCAAACAATATCAAACTTTAAGTATGAAAATGAAGCTAGTCCTCCTGATGTTCAGATGCCTGCATTGATATACCCAAACCAAACTGGGGAAATGGGAGCTCTTGAGCTCTTGCAAATTGAAGATTACATAAAAAACCATATTGTACGTGGAATGCATGGAAGACGAGCTAAAACGTGATCAAAATAAATATTCCGTCCTGCTTCATGCAAAATGAAAAAGGTCACATCCCTCACTCTTGTAAAGCAGCTCACGTATGCGCATTTTAACCTTTCATTAAAAGGGAAAATTTTACAGTTTTCTTTGCAACGGTAAACCTCAAACGATACTAAATCGGTGGCCCATTGCGTGACTTGGAAAAATATGATAGTTTAGTCTTTCAAGCTGTATGCAGATTTCAAAATGTGATGATCCGTCTTTCGATGGACTCTTTCACAAACAACCGCCGTATCGCACGTCTTGAAGAACGGACTCACCCAAAATTTGCATAAAGTTCAACCAACCTAACCTTCGATGGTGAAATTTTCGTAAGTCGGACGACCATCAAAAGCTTAACTCATCATCATCATCATCATTGTCATCATCGGGCACTCATTGAGACCTTAATCAATCAGATACCGCCACGAGACCTTCAAACCCCGATGGCATGTGGCGGTGACGTGGAGGGACAACCACATTCGTCATTATTATCGATAGGCAGGGCAACGTCCTACAATCTGTTTCCACCACCTCCATCACACGACAAGTGGAGTTGCGAATGGCCTGCAAACAAATCGTCCGACCAAACGTCAACGATGGCGGCATAATGCATAAATTATGCCCGTCACTGCTGCTGCGTGACTATGAGCAACAATACGATTTACCTACGAAGGAATCATGCTTATCTGCATACATATGATATGTGTTGCGTCACCGAAAGCCAGGGACTGATGGGGGTGATGTATTTTAAATCTTTTGTTTTGTTTGTTTGTTGTTTTTGCACCTTCAGAAGATGATAATTTTCGTAAGTCGCATTCACGCAGATGATGCGAGCTGCCTACCGGGCACCTGAATAAGAGGTGGATGTACGACGACAAGTCACAACCAACCGCTGAAAATCTCATTAATAATTAATGAAGCACTTGAACTTTTCATCCACACTCAGCAGCAGCAGCAGCAGCAGCAGCAGCAGCTAGTATAGGTAATACATGTTTAGATGCAGACATACGTTGCTGATTTGAGTTTGCGGGTTCATGACTCGTGTACCTAGAAGAACATCTTGGCAAAGCTTGAAATGGCTCTCTACACACCAAATTTAAGTTTTCATTATCAGTAAAACGAATTGCTGGATTATGATCAGCAATCCAATGCTTTACTGAAAAACAGCAAACGATATTTTTACCGAAAAAATCAGCTAACATAAACTAACACCCAGTCAAAGAGCTGTCAAACTGTTAGCATCACAGTCGCAAGTATTTTTGCATTCGTACACCACCGGTCAAACACACAGCACAATTTTGCTGATTTTCAGCGATTTCAATTTGGTGTATAGGTGCTGGTGTTATCCCATAGGCCAATTTATACCTTTTCCACGCATGAAAGGGATGCGATATTAAGAATATAGATTTTAGATTTCAGGATCATCTTCAACATTGTAAATGACGGTTTCGCCAATACCATTACCTATTATCGTCAGAGTGGTACATAGACCCCTAGAGTGCTCATTTGACTCATTTGAGTGCATAAGAGGCATGGCCCTCTCTCCCTACATAACCCTCACCATCTCTCCCCAACAGGGGAGTTCGGTAAAGGAGATGATCAACCCGATTCGTGCCTTCCTCAAAATTGACCTTTGCTCGCTTTCTACACTCTATATACAATTTTCACACTGCCGTACTCTAACTCTATACTTTCATCTCCTCATCTATTATAAAAATGACCACTTTAAGTTTGATATTTGACGTTAAGCATCTCCAACTATTTGACGAAGTGCCCTGAAGCTACAAGTAAAACGTTCATGAAATTTCTTAAAATTAAGCAAAGTTCCTTTAGCTTCATCAAAGTATCTAAAACTTCCATAAAGTTCCGAATTCTACGAACTTTTCCCGAATTTTTACAAAGCTCCCTGAATGTTTTCGAACTTCTCTGAAGCTCTACGAAGTTCTCCAAATTTATATTGAAAATCTTAAATTTTAATGATGTTCCCTGAACATCTACAAAGTCCTTGAAGCTTCAAAAAGTCAAATGAAGTTAGAAAAAAAAATCCTGAACTTCAAAGAAGTTTTTTGAATTGCTACGAAATTTAATTTGATTTAAGTCTACTAAGTTCGCTGAACTTCTATAAAACTTTCTGAAGTTTTACAAAATCCTCTGTAGGTCTATTAAGTTCACTGAACTTCTACAAAGTTAACTAAGCTTTACCGAAGTTAGTTTTAAATGTTGTACTTCTAGAAAGCTTCCAGAACTTCTACACAGTTCAGTGTTTGGAAATCTGTCAATATTCAATTAAACTACCGTGTGTCAGGTTCTTAACTGTTCATGAATAGATATTCACATAAATATGAGTGAAGTGTCAGATGCCTTTGCCAAATAAGAGTATTCAGTTTTGTAGCACCAAATGAATGAACGAAACGAAGAACCAACTCTGGCAGTAGCAAAGCGCAGCTAGGTACATAAGCAACATTCCTTCGTCCTGCGACACCTTAACGAAGAAATGGAACGAAGATAAGCTAGTTAGTTTAGATTTATTTTGAACACGAATTAATGGAACTAGTTGGACTATAGTACACTTCATGGTTGGTTTAAAATGAATGGAACTAAATTTATATACAGTCAATAAAACTCTGATAAACTCTGATTTTAAAGTTATATGTAGAGATAACTTCCTTGTGTCTTCGGGAAAGTTGTTTATTGTCCTCCTTTTGGTACAATTTGTCTTCCAGTGGGACAAAGAATGGTCCTCTGTACGATCCGGAACATCCGTAGAAGTGGTAAATTCATGAAATTGGAGTTAGAGCTGCGCAGTTTTTAGCGTAAGTACTTATTGATAAGTTTTAAGAAAACATATGGGGTTTTGGCCCAAATATGTACCCTGGAGGGCTAAGGCTGGTCCATTGAAAGATTCGAAACATGCGTAAAAGTAGTCAATTCATTAAACTGGTTCTAGAGCTCCATGGTTTTTGCGAACACACTTGTTGATGTGTTTTTAGAATTAATTTTACATTGTGGCCAAAATATGGACCCTGGGGATCACAGACTGGTCCTCCGGAAGATCCGAAACATCCGTAAAAGAGGTAAATTAGTTAAACTGGTCCTTTAGCTAAATGCATTCATTTGTGGCCAACATATTGACAATTCATGAAACTAGTCCTAGAGCTCCATGTTTTTTTGTGCAAGCACTTGTTGATGTGTTTTCTGACTGAATTTGGCATTAAAGCCAAATTATGCGCCCTGGAGGCCACAAACAGGTTGTCTAGATGGTCCGGATTATCCATAAAAGTGGTCAATCACGCTTGCGACAACGTATGAAAAATCCGTGAAAGTTTTCATATATTTTTTGGACAACTTTGCAGTGACCTTGGCCATCTGAACAACTTTGCAGTGAACAGTTATTTCTTAGAATGCCAAAGTCTTGAGATATGATACAAGCACAAGCTCTTACATACACTAGCGCCGTGTAGTGAGTAGGTTCCACACTTATTGTCCGTCATTTTGAATGACTTGATTAGCTTACCAACTATGTAGAAGACTGTATTTTCCTAGTAAGTCAGGATCTTGTGAAAAAGCACATAGGGTAAATGTTGGCTTCGGCACCCATTGACTGTTTTTGGCAACCAAAATTTAAACGTTAATTTCACTATGTTTTACCATCAACACACTTCCCTGAATGTATTAAAACGATTCTTTAGTCTTTCAGCTTCAATCTGATTATATTTGTATGACCGATCAATCCTGTAATGCCAGATTTATCTTCAAATGAAGCATACGCACCACAAAATGGGGTTGATTTCGAGTTGCCGATAATAGAACAGCTGGTTAACACGCAGTTCTAATGGCTAGGTTGCAGAAGAAAAAGAGTCTGCCAACAATAGTCACACTCACCTGAGTAGTTTGGAGCGTTGTAAAAACGCTTTAAAACCGTTTTGAAAAATTCTATCGATTGGAATGGATAGAGAAGCAAGCAGCAGATGAATGTAAACAAACAGACACGTCATATATGAGCATGACGCTGAGAAAATGCTAATAGAAGTGCGGACGCTGCTTAGATTGACAAGAATACGTAAATTCCCCTAATAAATATCACATATGCAATAGCACCGCGTAACGGGAGCATTCGCAACTAACCTGTTCTTCATGTGAAAGGCCTTGTCCACCGGAAAAAAAACATTGTTGAGGACTGTATTTTCCATTAAAGTCAGGTTCATGAGATATAAATAGCACATAGTAAATCTCATATATACACTTACGCCGCCTAGTAACTGAACTCTGAACTTATATGTGCACCATCCGAAAGACCTTAGTCACCTGAAAACGTTTGCCTAAGACAGTAACTTCCTATTTCGCCGGGATCACGGGGTATTCCATTTTGGAACCAATTAAATCAAATCCCACATTCTACGTGTAATCGGAATCACTCTAGAACAACGTACTGCGGACACGAGACGAGGCGCCCACTGTTGTGGCGACGGTGTGGCATCATACAACATGCCAAAAGATCATGTGGATGTAATGTGGCGTAAGGCGAACCTCGACAAGCTTTTTTACCATGCTAGCAGATGCCACTCCGCCGCCATTTCAGAAAATACCTTGACTAACCCTAAGTAACTAATCTAGACCTGCTTGGCTATATTCAAAATTTACAAAGGTTTTATTGCAGCTGCAACCATTACCTACAGCTTTATATCGGTCATATACAATGCAAGTCATGGAACATTCTTATAGTTGTATACAAAGCCTCTATAAAGCTTATAAAAAAAACCAACTGATGCTTATGCTATTTTCACTTATGAAAGGTTTTATGATTGCCTTGAAGTATAAAAAAAACAATATGAATTGCCCTTATAAAACCCAAAAATAAATCCTTTTATTGCTATAAGTAAGCGCAATAAAACTAGTTGGCCATGAAACAGTTATTTTAAAACAATTATAAGCATTCAGTTGCAACTTGTCAGAAGTGTAAATGGGCGGTTTATTTTTACAACATAGAAAACAATCAAAATTTTCCGGTACTTCCAAGCGGAGCGCAAAGAAAATCAACAGTATTGTTTGCATGAGCCCGTTTATTTGCTACACTCAGCCACAAACCTTCGTGAATACCTTCAACCAAGAAAAAATGCCGCTGCATTTTCTGCGGATATCTGTAAAATTAAGATGATTCCATCAAATTCATTTGATTTCTGCAACTGAATGCTTATAATTGTTTTAAAATAACTGTTTCATGGCCAACTAGTTTTATTGCGCTTACTTATATAGCAATAAAAGGATTTATTTTTGGGTTTTAAGGGCAATTCATATTGTTTTTTTATACTTCAAGGCAATCATAAAACCATTCAGAAGTGAAAATAGCACAATCATCAGTTGGTTTTTTCATAAGCTTTATAGGGGTTTTGTAGATAGCTATACACGGAGAACAAATTATAGCAGACGCAATCATTTTTCCAGTCAAAATAACTAGATTGTTCAATTGTTTTAGAGATAACCCGAAACTATAGTTGTTTCGACTATATATAGAGGGTTACAACTATAGTCCATAGTTGGCTCCTCGGTTGGCTCAACTATATTTTTCAGTAGATGAACAAACGTCAAACTTCAAAATTCAACTATGCTTTAGTTGTTTCAAGAAAACTATTGTTAGGAAAGCAACATTTTACAATGTTTATTAAACGAACTACTCTTCATTATCAACATATTAAGGAAGTTTGTTTTGCTTCTTTATCACACACAACTGCAAAATCATAAAAAAGTGAACAAGAACATTCAACATAGATTTGAACCGTGTTCATCTGCGTGAGAGCCAGCTATCTTATCGCCTGCTCTACGCATCACATGTTAAAAGTATGTGGATTTATGATGATCACTTGACTTTTTCTAAATACAGGTATCTCTGGGCTGAATAACTCCCATTTCAGTTAAGAGAAACCGGGTATAAAAGGGAGAATTAGTTGCGATTTATATTTCCCTTTTGCGCTACCTTTATGAAATGAGATGAGAGCATCGCAAAAGTGAAAGAGCCAGGGGTAGGGAGTTTGCCACCTAAACAAAAATCCTGAGTACGGCTCTGAGCGAAACCCATAAGACGAGGTGCCAATCATATACAGTAAAGGGCCACCCACATTAGATCCGTTTGCGTTGCGTTGACGCAAATTTGACAGTTAGACAATAGATTTTGCTGTCACTTTGCCGCAACGCGTCCGATCCGGATCTAATGTGCGTGGGCCTTAAACCCCACCATATAAGCGGTGGATGGTACCGTCTGTACCATATGCAAAGTCTCTAGAATTTAAAAGTGAAAAGATTTATTTTAGCGCTTCCTATGCGGATCAGTTTTGAACTATTGGTGTATACCAAAACATGGTCCTAATTAAAATAAGCAACTATGCTCAATAAACCAACTCCCGGAAATGCCTCGTTTCGGAGTTATTATTTTGTCCCGCTAGAGTGTATTTCTGACCTGGAAGGTCATCAAAAGTAAATGATTGGGAGCAGGGCATTTGTACAGACAGACATGCACAATACCTGACAATACGTTCCTGCATTCCCGTGGATTTCAATTTTTAGTAGTTTTCAAATTGACCACAACTGGTCAACTACCATGTGACGGTTTGGCGTTTGAACACATCTACAAACACAGTGTGCTCAACAGATGGCGGTAGTGTTTTAAGGAATCGTTTTCCTGTTTTGGTGCTATCAGTGAATCTCAAATAGATCTGATTTTTACGTGCCACTAATGGCACTGCAGCTCATTGAAAAGTTTGGTAACTTTGACAATACCTTATTTTTCGATGGGGATAAGACCGTTATTTCATACATAAGAGTGCATCAAATTCATCAGCCAGTATCTGAATATGCACTCAATGTCGTGCCCTTCAGCCCTGCTAGGGTACTCATTCTGCCATCCAACAAAGCATAAACCAGGCGATGACATTTTCGATGGCACGCTACTGCTTTGGCCAGAGAAGCACGTAGGTACGCATACACAACAGTCGATCGGTTGATCTTCACACGATCTTCGGCTCGTCTTTTGCCATGATGGGAGGACCGTGGACAGGGGGTGAGGCGGTACTGCGCGTGGCCTATAGCGCATATGATTTATTGAATATATAGGCAGACAACACACTGCTCAACGACCAGCTGACAGGAACATGCCGTCTTGGCCGATTGGGGACAAGTGCAGCAGCACACCTTCGATGTTGAAGTGTGTTGTTGAATACCCATTTAAAAGACAGACACAACACAACAGCAACCAATCCGCCCTGCACCGATATTGGTTAGCCTCGAAAGGTCATAATTAATCTGACCCAGATGGCAAAATATAGAAAAGGAGTAAGAAAAAAAAAAACCTGTACGCCGCGGCCAGTACAACAGGTTACTAGAGCCAAGGGTGAAAGGATGATGCATTGGATTCCACAAGTTGGTCTCGTGGTACGATCGTATGTCGAAAGAACCACCAACCGGTATTGGCTGCGACTCTGCGCAGCGCAGCATCAGCCAACGTTACTTCATATTATCGTGATCATGGAATCGATCAACAGACAGACGTATACGCTATATAGTTACGGAGCATAGCGGAGAATTGTGTCGTGGCTAGTTTGGTTCGAGCATTGCACTTAAAATTAGCGTTTGTTACGGTTCAATTTGAAGTAGCAGAAAAGGTCACGAGATTAGTGATCTCTGGGTACACCGTTCAGCTGCTACTAGGTACTTACAACGGTCGCCAGGCAGCTGTTGTTGTTGTTCTTCAAGATCTATCCAGATATAGGCAGGGGCTCTTCACCCAAACGAACACGGCACATGCTCATTCACGTAGCGGTAAAATGCATAATTAAAGTATGTTTTGAATTAAAACAAAGATCGCACAAAGCCACGACCTTGGTCTCGATTTTTAAGTTGCAATTATGTTACCCTCCAGAGGAGGGTAGGTGAGTGTGCTTTGATTCCATATGCAAAGTGTATAATTCAAAGCTAAGGGCTGTCGATTTGAATGGGAATCGTGATTTATACAGACAGACGGAAGGTCAATATGCACGGTCTTGGCTGTTGTTTGGAAGTAATGTGACATAGCAGTACAGGAGATTGCTAGGGTAAAACGATCAGAAGGGTAATTCGTTATGGTGTTTTGCAGGAAGACATAATTGATAACAAGAAATTTTCAAAGACACTTCCGAGACTGATTACTAAAGTTGTATCGTAAAATAGATGATCTTGCAATCTTGTGAGAACTCAATAGAAGGTCCTTTTTTCTCTAATCCACGTTCAGAGAATTTTCTGAACAAGTTAAACGAATCCAGGTAAGTTTAGTTGATTTTAATGAATTTCTACGAATATCGAGGAAACTTCAAGGATAAGAACCTGGAGACGAGTCTTAAAACAAATACCTAAAAGTGCTAAGTGAACATTTAGCCAATCTGAACAACTGTGATTACAAGTCATGCGATTAACAGCAACTTTGCTAACATTGATTGGATGTAGGGGATTCAATACCCGGTGGTTGCTATAATACCGTAATCCGGGGGCAAATTGATCACCGCGGTGAAATTGATCATTATGGGTTGCATTTTTAGTTGTCACGTAGAAAATAATTATAGTGAAATCTTGATAGCATTTCAAGATGAGACTCCAATGATTTCATTGACGAGTTTCTCATCACAAAAAAGTAGTTACAGCATAAATTTAAATTTTATTCAACTGATAGCAGTCACTATTAGCATTCAAACAAACAGTCCTAGGGTTTGCAACGATTGTTGTCCTGTAATATTCTTATTCTTATATTACACTATGTTTAAATTTATTCTGGATAGATAATCTCACCAGCGAGAGGATCTGGCCATTTATTTTCGTAAGTGTAGATCAAAATTTCTTCTGGCTTCGTAATGGCTAGATGCTGTTTGTTTAGGTTAGAAGTTGGATCACGGTAGGTGTACCTCCAAGTCTGTCAAGTACACTTTCGGATACACGATATTGAAGCAATTCTTAGCTTTTACATATACGGAACAACATAATCCGGTGCGTTTTCTGTAAAGAGGTCCGAATTCAAAATCCAGCGCACATTGAAACGTCATTGGAATCACTTCGGCATACGCCCTGAAACGCCAGAGAAGCAAATTAAAAAATATCTTAAACTACCAAGGTTATAAAAAAAAAACTAGAAATAGCCTTAGAATCGATAAAACTTCCTAGGATCTCTGAAATTGCTTCAAATACGGAAAAATGACAATAAATTGCCAACTATTGAGGGGGAGAAATGAACGGGATTTCATATTTTATGAGTTAACAGCTTGATGAACGAGTTTAACTTTATCCAAGCAAGTACCTCAGCACATAAGATATATGGAACTCGATTATCAAAAATCGACCCCATTTCAGTGATTTCAAGTTGTAAGACATCGATCTGTCAAACTGATTATACCAGCTGTAAGATAAGAAAGGAGATCAAAGGGATAGACAATTCTATTAAAATAATCCTAATGAGGTTTTTGATTCTATGTCTTCTTAGCACTCTTGAACTGATGTCTTTTTATTGCCTTCACACAGCATAACATAAATTAACGTTTGCAACTGCAACTGCCATGTGTTAACTGCTTACAATTTAGTTTTGAAAGCGATACGTATTGCTTTTTGTAATGATGACCAAAACTGGAGAAACTCCAAGCGAATACTTGTTTATTTCTTTAAATTTGCGCGGGTATTTTTTTTTTCAATTTTCTTTCTCTATGATAAACTTAGATAACAAATGTATCCTCCTTTTTCATTAAATAGCTGTTGTGGAACTTCTTCTTCTTTGATCTAATTCGTAAAACAGACATAAATCTCTGGATATTGTGTTTTGAGCTGACCTTGCATCTTTCCATTCGCAAGAATTTTGCATGAAGGACAAATGAAATCGAGCGCTTATCGATACCTGTAACACCCATGGTTTCAACTTTCTCTATGTTCCTCAATTGCGTACAATTGAATGTTTCTGCTCAAATCCCAACACAAAGATCTACTGACTGGTTATCTACAATATGACTGGTTTACAACGTGCTTGATTGACTTTTGTCCGACTTGAAAACACGCGTTAATAAGTCCTTTGATAAGCCCCCTGTGCCCTAAAGCTCGTCTAAACAAGAATGGCCGCATTACCTTAACAAGTCGCCTTTTCGGTCACTCTGTAGCTCTTTACTCCTATGGAAAAGTGCGAACGTCAGTCTATGCGTGAAACATTTTATTAGACATTTCCTTAACCTTTCACTCCAGTGAAAAATCCTATCTTAATCTTTGCATGAAGAGATAGCGGCTCGCTGGTACCATGGTGGAGTGAAGAGAAAAGACAAAATCCGCTAGATTTCAAGCACAGATTGACAGATTGGATTTTATCATAGGAGTAAAGAGTAGCAGAGCCACCCTCAATAACAAAACTTACGCGTTATTTCAAAACTACTAAAATTTGGGTAGAATCCTCCCAGATCGGTCACAACTTAACCTAATAAAAATGGGTAAACTTTGTTGGGAGTGGCAAGTTAACAAATGGACAACATTGGCATGGATCCGACCGACGTTGTTCAATTGTTAACCTGTCACTTCCAACATAGTTTACCAATTTTTTGATAGGTTCAGTTTTGACCGATCAGGGTGGATTTTACTCAAATTTGAGTAGTTTTCAAATAGCGTGTACTGAGCATGCAACCAAATATCTGCTTTTTTTTCATAAGGACCAACGTAAACACTGACTTTTCCACGAATTTCTTGAGAAGCAAAACTCGCTCAAGTAAGCCACCACGACGGTTGTGTAAAGGGAAAGTCGCCCATAGCTGATAAAATTGCTGGGTTACATGGATTGACTTTGAATAACAAGATATTTACGAAAGAAGCCATTCCCAACCAACATTTTCAGCTTTGTAAGCCAACTTTTCCAGCATTGTACTGTAAAGTAGCTGAAAAGAAGCTGCAGATACAGCTACAAACAAAAGCTAGCAAAATAGTTTTGGAGAGCGTTTTTACTCAACTTTCTCACAACCATTATTCAATTTGTCAGTCGCACTGAATAACATCAGCCAATTAACGCTAATGTCACTTCTATACACACACTACCCAACTTTCAACTTGTAGCTGCAAAACAAAGCTAACAAAGTGAATATATTACTCATTTGATGGCTTCTACACAACCAACCACTCTTGCTGAATAACATAAACATCAAAAGTGCTTTTTCAACAACTAAACCGCCTGTACTCAGCTTATAAACTGTGTTAGAGCTACTTCGGAAGCATTTTCACAGTCAACTAGGTTTATTTTTAGACGTGTGCAGTTTTACAGCTTTTACTCTGCTCTTTTATAACTAGTCGAGAAAAGTGATTCATGTGCACTATTATAAAGCCTCTACTCAGTGATTTTGTTGTAGAAGCGAATGTTGATTTGTTTACATAAGTTCAAAGTGTTGGCGTAGCACAGTTGGTAGTGTCAAGGTTTGCCAATTAGGTCGTCTCGAATTCGATTCCAGGTTCCTCCGGTGCAGGGTAAATAATTTGGTGATGATTTGTAACTAATTCCGATTAATTTGATTCACAGCAAAATAAACTCAATAAATTCCTTCATAAAAAAGCGTAAGCAGTATTTAACCCGGCTTCAAGAGAAAGCTGTGTAATGATTATTGGATAACCGGGAAAAGGTTGAATAAGCGCCTATCAAGTTCACACACAACTAAACAGCATGATAACAGCTGTATAGAAGCGTTAATGGGTATGCAATAAGAACTTCTCCCAACCGTTCCAACAGCCATAAGTAGCTGAGTAAGTTCGCCAGATTTGCTTGTATAAAGGTTGAGTAAAGGTTTCTTCATATTGTATAACGTTTGAATACAGCTTGAGGCTGTATAAATGAAATGAGTAAAGCGTTTACGTTGTGAAAATTGTTAGTTGGGTTGCTTACGTTTACGACATTGGTCCACATGAACGCTCAGTGTCGAATCCCGAAAATTTAATTTTGACAGTTCGATGTCCGACTATACCAGTTATACCACTGAGGCAACACAAAAAAGGGGTCAACTTTTAGTGATCAGTTTTTCATGAAGTTTCACATGAAGTTTCACATATGTTATGTGACCTCAGGCTTGAAGCTGGCGGTAGTAGAGCAAAGAAACTGCAATAAAGGGTGTACCGTTTAAAATCCGCACACACTCAAATTGCTCTAACTTTTGATTCGATGGGTAAAATTAATTGAAATTTTTCGTAGACATAGTTTAATGTGTATTGTTTACACTCTGTGAGTTGATTTCATCAGGTGCGCAAAAGTTGGCGACGAAAGAACAGTACGTGTGCGAAAAAGTTTTGCACGAGTACTTTGAGAATAAGGATCTGTCGCATCGTGCCATCGGATAAAAAAAGTTGGGAATCGTGAATGCCATGGTGTCTGGTAACAAAATATGGCTCGAAGAATGTATTCCGAAAAAAAAGCCGTCATGTCAACGAGAACGATCACAAACGCGTGGTTGGGGCCTTTAAACGGAAACCGAACGCCTCAGTTCGAGATGTGGCTAAAAAGTTGCATGTGAGCAAGACTTTCGTGCAGAATACCAAAACTCGAGCTGGACTACGTACGTTTAAGGTTCAGAAGCCCCCAAACCGTGACGAGAAACAGAATACGGTCGCAAAAAGCCGTGGCCGGAAGTTGTACGACCAGAAGTTAACGAAACCACACTGCTGCCTAATGATGACGAGACATATGTGAAGACGGACTTCAACCAGATTCCAGGAAACCTGTATGTCATGCCATGTATGCCAAGGATAAGGGTGATGTTCCCGAGAACCTCCGGACACAGAAGATGTCGAAGTTCGCCAAGAAGTTCTTAATTTGGAAAGCGATTTGTACTTGCGGAAAGTGGAGTGCACCTTTCGTTACCGCAAGCACTTTGAATGGACAGGTGTATTTGCAAGAGTGTCTTCAAAAGCGACTTCTCCCTCTCCTGAAGGCTCACGACGGTCCGACAATCTTCTGGCCGGATTTGTCATCATGCCACTACACGAAGAACGTGCTAGAGTGGTTTAAGGCGAATGATGTCGATTTCACGCCGAAAGATCTGAACCCCCTAAATACTCCGGAACTGCGCCCAATAGAAAAATACAGGGCCATTATGAAGGAGCACCTTCTAAAACGACCTAAAGTGGTGAAGAATGTAGAAGAAATGAAGAATATGCAAAAAACTGTTGATTCTGAGGTCATGCAGAACCTCATGGCTGGGGTTAAGACCAAGGTTCACGATTTCGGATATAATACTGCCAAAACTAACTTTAATTGTTTTTTTTTACTCCCTGAAAATTTGGTGATAATCGGATAAAAGCTCGAATTTTGAGAATGCATTTTGTGTGAGCGGATTTTAAACGGCAAACCCTTTATCATGAAAAAGTGCAGAACCCAGTTCAAACCCGATTGAATGTGCTGATAAAAATTATTTCTTCTACACTCAACTCAGCTGACAGTGAAAACAACCTTAACAGATAAACCAACTACCTACATGAATTTGAATTTTGTTACACGCTTTTTCAAAACTACCCAATTTTGGGAAGAATTCACCAAGATCGGTCAAAATTGAACCTACCCAAAAATGGGTGAACTGTGTTTGAAGTGACAAGTTGACAAATGAAGAACATCGACATTAATCCGATCGACGTTGTTCAACTTGTCACTCCCAACACAATTTACCCATTTTTGGGTAGGTTCAGTTTTGACCGATCTGGGTGGATTCTACCCAAATTAGGGTAGTTTTGAAATAGAGTGTATAACAACATTATCTTGATCAAGGCAACCTCTGATTATCGAAGTCCACACTAGTTTTTCTTCATTCATGGCTAGATGTTCATTATCGCCAGTGTTGTTGTCAATATTAATATTCGTCTTCATCTTGGTGAGGTTGATTTTGAGGATCAAATGCAAAATGAATATTTTCATTTTACACAAATATAGCGCTGTGGAACTTTTCGTCATATATCGCGAAAATCTGTCAATGACGATGACAAATCTCAGCACTGGGCAGATGCACATATTTCATCCATTTTTTACAGACTTCCTCAGGGCTTGTGAATTTTGACATCGGGGAAGTCTGCAGTCTAGGTGAATAAACTTCTAGTGAATGTTAACGATGGCTATGAAAACATAAAACGGAATTCAAATAAATTTCTCCGCTTACTCCAATTCCTCATTTTATATTTTTCAAAGTTTTTTTTTCAAAAAAGAAACAAATTTTGATCTGTGAAATTTATTTCGGATTTTCACTAACCATTCCTCTTTTTTTATTTAAGACAAACAGAGAAAAAGATCTTGACCTACCATTGCGTACACACATTTTCGTTTTTTGTTTATCAAATCATCAAATGCTTTGTAGAAATTGGCAGAAATCCATTCATGTTTCCATTGGAACTGACAATCAAAGTTGTAGGCCATTTTTGATTATTTTCGCTTGTAATTATTCAGAAAATATCTTAAAAACATTCAGAAATGAGGGGAAATGGATGTAATGTCGGCCTAAATGTACCTAATATGGGCCCATACATAAATTCAGCAGTCGACAAAATGTTCAATAACGACCAAAAATATCCATTAGTACCGTCCCAATGACGCGTTTATTTATATAAAACTGATAAATAGCAGATTTTTAGCGATGGGCCCAATCTTAGATTTAGATCCATAGGCCATCATTAGAGCCATTTCCCCTATTAATTATAAATTAATTAATTTACGACACTCGTAAGATTTGGATTTGAGTTTCTTGACCATGAACGATATGTAAACAAACAAAAACATTGGTATTTGAATTCCGTAGTTTTCGGAGATGTGAGAGCGGACAATTCGACGTTGTTAATTAGATGTTCATGAAGATACTAACCAAGATGAACGAAGAGCTGCAATAGAATAAATCCACAGGAATAACAAATCCTCTAGCCTAGCATTACCCGCAGAAAAATCCGTTCCCATATTCGTGAACTAGAGCCGTGATCTATAGGGTAGAGCACTACTTCGTCGTAATCGCCCATTTCCGTTCTATCGATCAGAAAAGATCAATAATATCAATGATTTCACCAAATAGGTAACTCTAAGACTATAAGGTCCCGAAGAAATGTGCTCAACTTTTTGGCTCAGCTCTGGTACTCTCTTCGGTCACAAGCTAATCGATGCACCTCTCGAAACATAGGAAAATTCACGAACCCCTAATTTTATCTGTCAAACTTTCATAGCGAATCAAAACAAACATAGTGTAGCCGGCGTCGGTGGTGTAGTGGTAGGCGTGACTGCTTTCTAACACCCCAATGGGTCTGGGTTCAATCCCAGCCGAGATCGGTGGGATTTTTCTAAGGCATAAAAATCTCTGGTCACGTCTTCCTTCGGAAGGGAAGTAAAGCCGTTGGTCCATGTTTGTTGAATGGGTGCAATATCCTACGCAGGTGTGGAAGCTGCCTTCCTGCACATTCGATTGCCGTCAATGGATGGCAATCGATGTCCATCGGTGATTGGCACTAGATTGCGGAACAAAGACCGACGTTAAATAAAGGAAAAGAAGAAGAAACATAGTGTAGTACTAGAATTTCGACTAGAATGGAGTACGTTAATCGATTTGCTTGGGACCAATAGGCTATTAGCGCGCATTGTATGAATATTTACGCTCATTGTTCACAAAACAAAAGAAGCGCTCCTATGCGAATCCCCTTTTTCTACGTTTATCCGTAGGACGAAGGAAATTTAATGGTGTTTCAATGCGTTAGGACGGAATTGAAACTCGTAGGAAGAATTTAGAATCAAGAAGCAGTATTAGATTTCACACAATATTTCAACAATTTGTGGCACTTTATCAAATCCAACGGTACGAATGGAAAGGTGAATAAATTTAGAATTCATCTTTGACAGAAGTATTCAAATTTTTGTTCAAACCCATTCAAAAAAGAAATTTTTTTTTTTTTTTTTTTTTTCTTTGTTATAGAGATTTTTAGCCTGAGGCTAGTTTCAAAAAAGAAAGGTTAAGCTCGGGTTGTGCTTAGTAGGACGGAAATTAGATCAAAAACCCTAGTTCACGGTGTACATTTCCTTCCGAATATGGAAACGGATTTTTTTTCCGAGTACGTTAGGCGCTGTGTATTTATGGATGACATCGATTTTTTTTCAAACATAATAAAATGTCACTAGACACTATTTAGTTTGAGAGACACAATCGATCTAAGAGGAAGAGGAGACAATAGGGGACCTTTTATGAACCAATTTTCTGTCAAACTCGAACCTGCGCCTGATTGGTTGGGCGAACGTATAGAAGTGCGAAAATTTTTACAACAGGGAATATATTTTTTTGCATTTTGACAGTCGACTTCGTCTCCCATAAGATAATTTTTGCACGGTCGTTTCCGCGAGAGAAGAAGAACACATCACAGGCAAAAATTAACCACTTGTCTCCTCTTCCTCTTAGCTATTGATGTACGGAGATTAGCAATATGATTGACGAGCCATATCTTTCGATAAATAATGGAGCAATAATACTCGTACTCATCCTTAATCAAATAATTTCATGTTCGCACGTGAGATTAAGCTATTAGAAAATTATTCAGCATCCTGACAGCACTTGTCGCAGACATCCAAACTGTTTTCAAATTTCAGTTCGATGAATTCAATTTTAGCACAGAGAACAGTCGTCCAACTTCGGTCAGAAACTAGTGTAAAGATAAGTGGGAATATCGGCGTTACGTGGCGCTAGCATCTCCTGATTTTATCTATAAAATTTCCAAATTTCGACCAATTAGGCACTAGTATCGATAAATTTTCTATTCTTGGTAGCGCCAAGACCAGCACTTAGTGTCTAGTGTAAGTTGTGCAACGCCAGTGCCATCAGGGTTTTAAGTGGGGAAGTCGCCGTTAGTGGCGCTTTTTTAGTTTAGACTTGGTTACATTTAATGAATTTTCACTTCAATTCGACAGATGAATTTTCTTCAAATAAACCTGCTATTCCCGCAGACTTATTTCTCACAGACCAGGAATCAATTTTGACATACGCCTTCTCGAAAATCGACCAGTCAACAACAGAGGGATTCTCGAACATCTTAATTTATTCTCGAAGTGTCAAATTTAAGTGAATATTCACCAAATGGAATACCTCCTAAGTAAAAAGCCTGAATTTTTTATGAACTTAATTCAGTCTCTTTAATCCTAAGTATAGTAAAATGGCTTCACTTTTCGAAAGGCATCTAGTTCGAAGTTCCACATATGTTATGTGGTTTCACCATAAAAATTTCACATATTAAATTTCATTATCGCTGAGATATCAATGCAATGAATATTGTTTACATTAAAACTAATAAATCTAACAACTAAATAAACTGGCTATAACTAGTTTGAACCGCATTCAGAAAACGGAACTATCACAGCTCCCGCAGGTGTGGATAAAAGTGCTAGGTAACTCAATCGGCAGCAAATCACACTGTCATGCACGTGATTTGCCAGCCGACCACTGATCGGGAATTCGAACCCGAAGCAAAGCCCGGGTGCACTCCATACATCCGGGATCGCACAGCGATAACTTTGGGAAACGGCACCAACATCCCCCCACCTTCCAGCAGCAGCGGTCGAATTCCAAACGATCATGCCAGCCAGCGTAGGTACGGGAAATTCAAAAGCTCTTTTGCTCGAGCTGGCTACAAGATTCTTGCCCAGTTGCCAACTCATTGCCGGCGGATGCTGTCTCGTGGTGAAAAGATACCGAATCCTACGTGAACTTGACTAAGTAGGTATTTTATGGTGCGCTAATTCGGAACGAGAATGAGAGAAGAAGAAAAACAAGTCACCGACGAACGACGACGACGTCGTCAACGCGTAACAGGGTGTGTGTGTGTGGGGGGGGGGGGGGGTTGGTTTCGGCTGCTTGAAGTGAAGATCAGCATTCAAACCCGCCTCCTCCTGTGTGGATTGTTTGGTTCCATCCATGAGCTCATATGCATTTATGTGAACTTGAGAACCTGACGCGACAACGTTCGTTCACGGGGAGAGAGAAGTAAGAAAGAAGAAGAAGAAGAGCGGACGCGGATGATGTACGCGAGGAAGAGACTGCGGGTGCCTCTTCGTTGAATTAAAATTCAAGGTCTTGTAGAGTAGTAATTTAAACACGGCGCTAGTTGAGGAGATTTATTTTTCAAGACATCACAGTGTGTTTCGTGTCTTTCTCCGTTGCGTCCCCCTGAGACATCCCGCAGCCTTTCTTTCTAAGGTTTGGGTGACCAAATTTCGATGGTAAAAGCTTGTATTTACACGTACGACGTTAATCAAGTTTTGATAATCGCTCTTTTAGATTTAATTTGTAACAAATTTGATCAACGATTGACAGTTAAATGGTTCGGTGTGGAAAAAAGGGTGTCTAAAAATACCATTTCTGGTAACTGGATTTTGACACACACGACTAGTTCGATCCTGCGTTCGTTCTGTAAGAGTGAGCGTGCGGGTACTGGTTGAGATGTCGTAAGAGCCGGTTTGTTGGCTGGTCATTCAAAATCTATAGACCGACTGGTGGACGATCGTTTCATTTTCATGCATAAGGTAGGTAAGGTAGGTGAGGGGCGAGTAGGTACTTACGTGACGCGCATTTCTCCGGCACCGGCAGTGTTAGGAATCGGCCCGGCTTCTGCTGTGGCTGGTTCGCTTTGATTTCATTGATGGCAGGCTTTGGTTCGGCTATGCAGAAGGCGATCAGTGACGCCAGCACTAATATTAGTAAGTTCATCTGAAAGTAACAACACGAACCTGGGTTTAAGAATATGAGGGGTATTTGCTTCTAGCAAGATACGATTGTGAGGTTGAGGTTGGTACGTGCAGGATTTGCGAATGGCATGATTTTGTGAAACTGTAATTATGGCTTGAATATCAAATGTAAGTGTGGATTCCTTGCATCATCTGTACATGTATCTTACAACAACACCACATCTTACAATTGCAAGGACAAGTCAACGAAATAGCAAACAAACCATTCGATCGCTCACGGAGAGGTGACCTATACTGCTGCAGTTCATTTTCTTGAACACCCAACTCAGTCGCACCGTTAAAAAGTTCACCACCGGCCGAACTGAATGAGCTTCGGAGAAGCTGTTTTTAATTCTATATTGGTCAGTAAATAGAATTAAATTAAAAAAAAACCTAAAAAAAATAGTGTGTAATTGTAATGGATTAATTATTGATGTTGGTTTGCAAGTAAATTTGTTGCAGCATATGGCTCAAGATATGAAATATGTGATTTTTTTTCTTAACCAAGATCAGGTAAAAAAAATCAGGCCTAGGGATATAATTTTCGTTTTAAGCTGCACTACACGCTATTTCAAAACTACCCAAATTTGGGTAGAATCCGCAAGGATTGGTCAAAACTGAACCTACCCGAAAATGGGTAAACTATAGGTAAGATTTATGTTGGAAGTGACAAGTTGACAAATGAACAAAGTCGATTGGAATCATGTCGATGTTACCGATGTTACCCAGTTTTGACCGATTCGAGTGGATTCTACCCAAATTTGGGTAGTTTTGAAATAAAGTGTATACCGGTGTAGAGCAAAATCGTAAACCAAAATTATTAAAGATGTAGACATAGGATCTACGTTTTTTTTACAAATAAATGCTAGTGAGCTGTCCATGGCTCTAGTTTTTTGGCACCACTGCATTGGTTTAACTGCATTGCAAAAACGAATATGACATATGTTGGTACTGCTTGTTATTGATTGTCGTAGTAGGACTATTATGCTCAGCTATTTCACCTTCTATTGCACTATACCAGCCATGGATTATGTAGGATGATCAATGAAGGTTTCATATGATGCGAATATTGACAGTACTGCGTTAAAGTATTTTTTGGTTACCTGGGTAAAATTCAAATCTTAGCTCCCGCCATAAATGGGTTCGGGAAACCATTTTTTAAATAAATGTAATCGTATTCTATTTGCACTAATATTATTAAACCAACTAATGTGACAAAAGTCCAAACTGTTTGAAATGGATTAAATTTGCTCAAATGCATCTTTTTCAATTGGAAAGCATGCTGCTTCATGTGGCCATAAATCTAGCAGGCGCAATCGAAACACATTAGCTGGCAGCTTTTAAAATTTATTCTGCCAAAGCAAAGAATGCCAAACAGCAAATTCCAGATGATCATCGTCACAGATGTAGATCCTGTTCTATCTCGCCAGCTCATCATTGACATTTTCAAAACCCCAATCTCGTTTGCTGGTCGTAGCCGCCAAACAGGTTCCACTACATTTCGCTGGTCAGCAGCCAGCAGTCTACAAAATTCTGTTCTAAAGCTTTCAAGTTTTGAGCTACCCTTTCATCACACGATCCAATTAAAACACATATCGCAAAGTCTCAAACGTGTTTCTCGGTTTCCATTTCGTTTTCTAGAACATCCATCCATTATCTAACCGCGATCGAGATCGATGTTATGAAATCGAATACTATCGCTGCTATTATTAGCCTTTCGCGGCTCGCGGGAACCTGCCAGAACTAGGTAAATCTTACCTTCCAACACAGTTAATTATCTCATTGGCTTTGTGCTGAGTGACAGATGGCGTACGTGCAGTTGTCACTTTTTAGTAGCATCTGCCACTGCACCACCACCACGGCATCCACCCTCCATCAAATGGCAACAACTAAATATGTATACAATGACGACAGCAAACGTTCTAAGGTAAATTACCCGCCATCACCGCGTGATTCAGTGTTCAGATGTTCAGAGTTGTACACGATCTTTGACATGATCTTGACTGAAGGTAGCGAGATCTTGCCGCGAGGGGAATCGGGGGAGCTCGTTAAGAACAATGAGAGAGTGTTCAATAAATGAGGCTTTGTTGAGCGAGCGCACATCTTTGATGGCAAGATCTTCGAGTTACCGGTTTGGCTGGCAAGATCACCTGGCGGTGTCGAGGCTATTCGGGTGGGTTTGTGTCGGTACGGAGGATCTTAAAGAAGCGTTGGTTTAATTGAAAAATTATTTTGATTGGCCTGTCCAATTACTGCGCTGTTTACTTGATAATTAACATCGGAATTGCGTTTAATTGGTAAACTCATGTATTTAGAGCTAAACACACCAATAGGATCATCCGGGTTGACTGATCAAAAGTCAAAACCCTACCGTTCGTCGTGGCAACGTTCGATGGAGCCAGTTTGGTCAAACCACGGCACACTTTCACACCACAAGAGCGTGACATGTTTACCACCTCAGTCAGCAGTGATCAGCGGTTGCGGAAAATTTGAAAGGCGCTTAACCAAAAACTGGTGCAATGGGTTCGCGCGCGAGGAGCTCTCGAGAGTCTGGCTCTATCTTATCCGAGGCTTCATGGAGAGTGCTGCTGTTGCTGCAGCTTAAAAACATTCCCTTCAAATCATCGACTTAACGAAATTACGTCGTCACCTTCTATGTTGCTCTACTGATGCCATGCCAGGCATGGATAGGTAACAATCACTTTTGGTTTATGTTTTCATTTTCGTAATAGCTGATTCAAGAAGCGTTGGGATTGTAACACTTCCAAGAAGGTACATTCATATCTGGAGGTTGCGTGATTTCCCGCCTATGAGAGGCTCTTCAGAAAAGGCTTTCGTAGATATGGAAGGTGCCTCGTGATTGAAAGGATTTTCTTCTTGTTTTCGCTCCGTGTTCGGGGTTCCAAACGATGAATTAACGAAATTGAACACATCGTAGGTTAATCTTACATAAAACTAGATAATACCGTGATGAGCGATGATCAGCACCCGAGCGAAAATTCTCATCTCATCACTTGACTCGTCTGCAGTACCAACTGGGAACTGTTTTAACCAAATGACCAACTCATCATTAATCATGCGATTTTTATAGATCCGCCTGGTGATTTACGACTGTAGAACCACACTCAGTACTCTGTGTACGGGTTACCGGTTGTTGGCTGCTGGTTTATCGCCGATATGATGGAGTTGGTTGACTGGTTCGTTGTGTAGAGTGTATAACATTTGTGTCTTCTGAATTTGCCTCCTCCAGCAGTGATAAAGAGGCCACTATCGTCTATTTTTTTCAGTGATTTTTTTTAATGATAAATTGAATCCTTGGCATTCCTCATGTTCAAGTGGAATTCAACGAAGGTATTCTGAACTTTGTTCGCCGCGTAAAATTTCCATTCGTTTAATTTTGAGCATCAGGGTTCGCATGAACAACGAAAATGTTTTCAATTTTTAGTGCAACATTGCTGATATTGCGGTTGATTTCACAAGAAATAGGGGAAATGGATGTAATGTCGGCCTAAATGTCCTTAATTTGGGTCCATACATAAATTCAGCAATCGACTAAATTTTCAATAGCAACCAAAAATATCCATTAGTACCGTCCCAATGACGCGTTTGTCTATATAAAATTGATAAATAGCAGAGCCATTTCCCCTATCTTTTAAATATTTGCCGAATCTGGTGTTACCTAATTAATTTATTAATAAATATTAACTAGGGTGCAAAAGTTGACACTTTTATTCAAATGGTGTAAAGAAACCAAATAATTGCTGGCGATGACGTTGTACCTCATTAACTATGGATATTTCTCGCATAATATTTGAAAAGGGCCTATCCTCGTTGATCGTTTCTCTTCATAGATTTTTTTTCTTTGGTTTGCCACGGCAACATAAACGAATTTCTCACTAAGCTCGCAACACAGTTCGACAGAAGATGATGTTGGATGTGCCTTAAACAACACACAGATTGGAAAATTTATTTGTAGTCGGGTCATTCGCGAAAGAGAAAGTCGATGACGAGAATCGATCAACAATGATAGGCCCTTTTCTCGTGTTGCGCGAGCTTTTGACCATATAGAGCAGTAATCCGGTTACTATAAACCTAATAAGCCATATATTAGGCATATACCAGTTCTGTGTGGGTAATGTCGTTGATTGCACCTTCGAAAAATCGTCTCGTCTAGCAAAGATTGACAGTTTCTTAAGAGAATTTTCGGTGGAGTGAAAGAATAGTATGAAGTCCGCCATGTTTCACGCACAGTCTGACGTTTTCTTATGGGTTTTACCAAGAGCTACAGAGTCACCGTCAACGTCATCTATTGTGGGTTTAGTGGTAATTCGGTTAGCGGCGTCACCCGTCGTTCAGGCGTATTGTGCATGCCAAGAACTGAGGATTCGATTTCCGCACCAGCTGGTTGAACTTTTCGTAAAAATAAAATTTCCTAACTTGCCTTTTGTGTTGTGCGTTGTCTGGTTGAAGACGGTGTCAATTGTTTTTTTATACAACCAAAAGAAGAAACTGCGGGTGCATTGACATGGGGTTACCAAAATGTATATTATTCGTACATCAACTACTACACACTAAGATTATTTCACCGAAATCTGTGAAATTTTACCGAAATCTCAACAGCTGAATGTTCGGTAAACAGTTCGGTGATTTTTTCTAGATTTCCTGTAATTTTTCACCGAATATATGTGAAAAATTACAGGAAATCTGTAAAAAGTCACCGAACTGTTTACCGAACGTTCAGCTGTTGAGATTTCGGTAAATAATCTTAGAGTGTAGGGTTATTCATGATGAATACTACCTTGAACAATTTCAGATTCGGAATCAGAAGACTATCATATTTTCAATAAAATCCATTGAATGCAATCTAAGATGGGTTTTGATTACCGGGCCTTCTAAGCTGACTGTTTGATGTATCCAACATGTCCACATCTTTGCAAATTTGAAATGATAATTACCAAAATGGCGAATGTATTAAACCTTGAGCAGTCTCACGTTAAATGGACACCAGAGCTTTTCTACGGTGAGACCTAGAACTACAATGATGGCCAGTTATTTAACGCACATCTTTGTAGAACATTCGGATGCTATATGTTGTCAAAGTTCGGCACAGCACGAAGTTGACTATCTAAAGCTGATCAGATCGGTCGTCCTTAACCGCCACGAGATATGGATTGAATTTTGCTCGCTTTTTACTCTCTATATACAATTTTCACACTGCCGTACTCTAACGGAACTATCAACTCTATACTTTCATATCCTCATCTATCGTATAAAATTACCACTTTAAGTCAAAATTTGCCGTTAAGCATCTCCATCTCGTTAACTTCACGCTTGAAGTAATACAAACATGATTACCAGCTGAACATTGCATTAGGTCCTAAGTAACATGGACAGATTCTCTTCGTCGACTTAGGCTTTGTTTCCCCACTGCCATGTAATGACACACCCAGGTATTTTCAGCACACAGACTTAGTCAACTTTTTGTTGGGTGGATTTTCTCGATAATTTTTCAGACTGCAGTGAGATGTAAACCACACTTCTGCAATGTCCACGAGCAACATCCTTTCAATGCGCTGTTCCTCTACAACTTTTAAGTTAAAATTAGAAAATTTTAGAATATTTTTTTTTTCGAAAAAACGACTAAGTGCTTGTAAACTGTACCACTGAACTGTCAAAAAGGTTCAGCCGATTAACACTGAGTTCATTTATGACGTCACGCTGCAGTACCTAATAGACCAGGATGCATAGTACCTGCATTTAACGTACAAATACGAACGTTCCTCAGTGGAACTGACAGCTAGAAATGTAGAGTGTGTGAGTCATCTGGTGTTAATGGAGCTGAATGTAAACATAAACAAAGCATAAATTCATATGAGAACAAACTGCAAAAGCCTGGACTTCAATTGGGCAGTTCATTGTCTTGCAATTTTGAAAACATGCAGAAGCTCCATGTTTTGAGGCTTCTTGACCATAGGTGTCATGTTTGTATAGCTTCGAAAAACGTTCTTCCTGGCTCAGTCGTTGCAATGTACTCTAATTGCAAAAAGGCTGGAACTCGAACCGATTTTGGGGATATCGATTTTTCAGACTAACGCTGGATAAAAACGTATTCTATGTTTTATGTCCAACGTTTCGGCGATTGGATCAGCCTTCATCAGGCGATATAAAGTTGTTCGGCATTTTGTTCAACATAATAAGCGGAGCTTTTAATTGTCATAGCTATCGAGATTTTTTTTTCCAACATATTATCAGTTCAGAGAAAAATTAGCATTTGGCGTCAGATTTGACAACCGAAATTAACAATCGTCACTGACATCTGCTTTTGGGATTTTCAAACACGAAGCAAAATCGTTCCTTGAAGACCGAGTTGCAGACCTCGCATGGCAGCACATAAAACATTCAAGAAGATATTTAAAACAACAAGTCAGATGGAAGTTCGCAATATAAATTGTATAAATTTGAAGCTATTTGGATCGAAAAGTAATTGAAAACTGCATTTCAGCGCATTGGCACAAGAAGATCCTCCAACCAACCTATTAACTACTACACCACTTCATTGCATGAGAACCCCCGTCTCCACAATTATTTCGTAGATTGTAGGGTTACATGTTGTGATTTGTTCCGTAGTCTACGTTTGTATTCCGGAATTGACCACTTTGTCAAGCAGATTTGGCGTGACTTTCTACCAGCGATTTCACAAAACTGGACCAACTAATTTCTATTTTTTTATTAAACGCACAAATGTTGGCTAGTTTTCTCGTGGTTCTAGAGAAAATCTCAAAATCATGTTTTATTTTAAAGTTCGAATGGTAGTAAACTTTATTTTTTTTTTTTTTTTTTTTCTCTATTTAAGAGATTTTTAGCCTTAGGCTAGTTCATCTCTAGAATGGTAGTAAACGTCATTTTAACTGCTAGAATGAAATTATTAATTGTTGTTGTGTTTGACAGCTGTGGATGTCGCTTCTTCTTATTTGTGAAATGTCGATGCATGCTAAGATTTCTGTGAATTGGCAATACCGCATTGTTGGTACGAATGCGTCGGTGGATAATCCTATCGGTTGGTCATACTCGGATGGGTGAAACTCATCGCTTAGCCATGATAATGGTAACGCATGACCGAAGGTTAAAATCATTCCAACATCAACGCCACCGCTATCACTAACGGCAGCTTCAAGAACCAATGGCTATGCCAGAGGTTTGCTTTGTATCCCTGACGAAGACCAAGTCTAATGGTGGAAACGTTTGGTATACTGCCTATAATCGTATATCAGTCCCATATGGAACTTTAACTTGAACTATGTACAATTTAATATCAGGATGGGACGATTATTTGCTTGATATCGGCAAGCTGACTTGATGTTGTTTTCACATTCTTCATGATCAAAGCCCATAATTTTATCGCGTAATATGAAAGTAGATGCCAATTGATGGTGGATAGCGTTGTTATCTCAAAATTGACGACAATCCATACGGGACTGATATGCGATTATAGGCAGTATAAAACATAGTATGCGTTTTGAATCATCGTTAGACTGAAATGCGGATATCCCAAAAATCAGTTCGTGTTCCAGTTGCTTTCCAATAGAGAAAAATCACGCCGATAACGAAACAATAAACGAGTTCCAGATTTTACTTTACAGAATTCCATGAAACATCGCAACACTGTTCGCCAGGGGAAATTAACCAAGTTTATGCTGGAATTCGGTCATTTTGACTGACGCATATTTTTTCATAATGACGTATTCGATATTTTTCAATAAATCAATGCACGAAAATAAGCTCACCTAATCGAAATTACATCTGAGACAAAGTAGTAGAAGACTGGATTTCCTTTCCATAAAAAAATACACATTGACGAAAAAATCACTAATTTTAGTCAAAAAATTACAAAAACCGTCAAACTGTCAATAGCAAAACAGTACTTTTTAATGATTTTTAAACTTATGTTTAATTGAAAGCTTATCGAAAATGCTAGCTTTTCCGATAGTGGACACAATGGACACTTCAGAATTGACTAAAATCGTAGATCATTCAGAAATTTGATCGTTTTCCTTAGCGTTAGGGGAGTAAACAAAGTCCTTGAATGTTCAAATCTGGTCAATCGATGCTCTGAAATATGATCCATCTTCAATGAGGATTCCTCATGTTAAAAATGTGTGCTCAAGGACTTCATCTACCCCCTGACGATAGTAAGTAAAGGTATTGCCAAAATTGTTATTTACTTTATGAAATTAAAAAAAAATGTATGAAATTTCATAGTCCTAATGCAGCTTCTGAAATGTAATAGAAAAAATGTTTCGATTTGCCATAGGTAGAAATCAGGTTAAGATGTTCGATTTGATGGTAAAAAAAAATAACTCAGAGTCAGAAAGCGTATTTCTAACTGTAATAAATAATATTTTATATTCCCCAGAAAATTAAGACAGATTTTACGAAAACTACATTACTAATTACCTATCACCATCATTCCTCACCATGCTTGAAGATGGTATTAATTAAGTGATTGATTCATTCCAACTTAGTTTTTATTTTCAGCAGTAGACTTCTAAACTAAGGTTCACAAAATCACTTTGAGCCGTTTAGCCGTTACATTTAGCATGAGAAACGAGTGGTTCCTTTGGTGAGCTAGAGCGTTGTCGTTCGTTTTCAGTCAACATTGCATTTTTTTTCGATAAAACCAGAACCGAGCGAAAAATTACATGACTGATTCTTTAGGTTCACGCTCAATGCATCAGCATTTGATACGTTGCGAAAATTAACAGCTTACTATCAGATCAGTATTAAACCGCATACATTGTGCGTGAGCCTTATGTGTAGTATTGTGGATGAAACTGTAACCTCTCGTTTGCTGCAGTGCCACCCACAAGGAGTTCGAATTTCAAAAGCGATGTCGCAACAGTGATTTGTACTCTTGAAAACTTGAAGTGATAGGGCATATGTATTGGTAATGGCGAACGTTATAGTTTATTTCGCAGTGCTGTGATAAATATTCAATTAATTAAGTGTGAAATTGTGCTTGTGCCGCGGTAGAATTGATCCTACGCGTGCCCCGTAGTGATAATTTATTGCTTAAGTAGGAGAACGGTTACTGTTGCCGCTGGTTCTCGTTCAATTTTTGTGTTTTCCCTTCGCCCGGCAAGCTATTTGGTACCCTTTTAGTAAGCTACGGCATTGTAAATTTTTGCTTTCGTTCGTTTTTTACTTGTGTCTCTGTAGTGTTGCATGTAAAGTTTATGTGTATAGGTGATATATATGGCTGAGTGTGCAATATGTAATTTGGGGATTTTGGTAAGTGATTTGCCGGTTATCTGTGTGGGTAAGTGTGCTCGTGTATTTCATTGCAAGTGCACTACACTCACGCGGACTCAGGCAAAACTTATCACAGATAATGCAAATGTTCTATTCAAGTGTAGTAATTGTCTGTCAGATCAGAGTTGTGACGAGCAGAATGTATCGGTTTCGGATACCAAAATGCTGGGGGAAGCAATGAAGCAATTGTCTTCTGTTGCTGACTCTATCACTGGTATACGAAACAACGTTGCTGCTCAGATAGACAACGCGTTGAGAATTGGCATGGAAAAAATGCAACAAAATATGAACGATTCTTTAAGTTGCTTTGAAAAATTAATTAGTGAGAAATGGAATACGATGACTAGTTCATGTTTTGAAATTAGTACGGAAAAAAATTTAGCTGCAACGAATGGTGCATCTAGGACGGTTCATTCTGAATCGGACCGAAATCCCAGACGCAAAAAACGTAAATTTCAAAATAGTGACAACGATTCGACTGATGATGTTTTTCAAGAAAATGCGAGTTTTGCGGATGTTGTAAAAAGATCTAGTCATGCAAGTAAAAGTAAACATATTAGTTACAGTAATAGTAACATTAACAGTAACAGTAACATTAAAAGTAACAGTAACAAACAGAGTAATCGTAAGACTCGTCCGGTCATTGTGATCAAACCAAAAGAGTCCAAACAAGCTTGCGAAGATACTCGTAAGTTTTTGAAAACTCAGTTGGATCCAAAAACACACAAAATCAGTAATTTTAGGAATGGTAAAGATGGCTCTATTATTGTTGAGTGTGCAACAGGAGCTAATCTTAATGATGTAAAAACTGGTATTGAAAGCAATCTGGGTGAACAATATAGTGCTGTTGTTCCCACTTCGGTGCCAAGATTAAAAATAGTGGGCATGAGCGATCAGTTTTCCTCCGATGTCTTCATTGACTACTTAAAAAGTCAAAATGAAGACATCGCTATAAATGATGTTAAAGTAGTGAACATGTTTGAAAATCCACGCTTCACTTATAACAAGTTTAGTGTTGTAATTGAAGTCGATGTCGAAACTTATAAATGTTTGTTATGTGCGAAAAAAGTAAATGTAGGGTTTGATCGGTGCTCGATAGTTCCCGCGATTAATGTGTTGAGATGCTTCAAATGTGGAGAATTTGGACACAAGAGCATGGATTGCAAAAATTGTGATAGATGCTCTAGGTGCAGCCAACAACACAAAACGTCGGAGTGTACGTCAACTGTATTGAAATGTATTAATTGTTTGAAAACGAATAAAGAACGAAAAATGAACTTGGACGTCAACCATGCCGCATTTAGCTCGGAATGTTTGCTTTATAAAAGACTTTTTGATCAGAAGAAAAGCAGCTTGCGTTTCAATAAATAGCAGCCAAGTTCCAAGAATGTGAATCAATTCGATTTTTTATATTTGAATATTGCGGGGTTGTCAACAAACTACGTAGCATTACGTCAGATTGTTGAGGAAAAACGTCCTCTTTTAGTTTTCTTATCTGAAACTCATATTGTAGAAACTGAAGCTTTTGATCAGTATAGTATTCCGGGATATATTGTTGCTGCTTGTTTATCACATTCTAGACACACTGGCGGTGTTGCTATTTATGTCAAAGAATCAGTTCAATTCAACCTTCGTACCAACGAAGTTATTGATGGCAACTGGTTCTTGGGCATTACAGTTGTACGTGGCATGAAGATGGGTAATTATGGTGTTTTGTATCATTCTCCCAGTTCTAGTGACCAGCGTTTTGTTGAAGTTTTAGAGAACTGGTTTGAGACATTCCTTGATTCTAGTAAATTAAATATATTGGCTGGTGATTTTAATATTAATTGGCGTGATAACCATAATTCGAATCATTTGAAGCGTTTAGCTGAGTTTTTTAATTTAAAGCAAACGGTAAATGAGTATACGCGTATTTCCAGGCACAGTAGAACTTTAATTGACCACGTTTATTCCAATTTTGATTCCATTTGTTCAGTTACGGATACTGATTTGAAAATAACCGATCATGAGACCTTAGTGATTAATGTCTTAGACCATGTTAACGATAACGATAATTTTGTAAAATTGAAGTGCTGGAGGAAATATTCGAAGCAAGCTGTTTCGAATCTTGTTGAGAGAAGCCTGGATTTTCCATTCGCGGCCGGTAACTTAGATGAATCTACAGCTGTTCTTAATAACGCTTTGAAAACGTGTACCAATCAACTAGTTGAGCAAAAGTTTGTTTCTTTGAAAAACTCGAACAGCTGGTACAATTTGGATCTTTTGCGTCTTAAACGGAAAAGGGACAAATGGTACAAAAAGTTTTGTAGATCTAATAATGACAATCATTGGACTAGGTACACAATCGCGCGTAATAAGTATTCACAATCGATAAAGAAAACTCGTTGTGATTATGTTCAAAGGAAGATTGATCAGCATCAAAACAACAGCAAAGAATTATGGAAAATTTTGAAATCTTTATTAAAACCTAGTAATTGCAAACCGCGGTCCATAACTTTTAATGGCACATTAGAACAGTCAGAACAAGTAATTGCAGCTAAGTTTAATGATTATTTCGTAGATAGCGTTTCATTGATTAATCAATCTATTGAATTGGTCGATGAACCTGACGAAATAAAACAGCCAGTTAATAGTAGTTGTAGATTTGAAGTTTTTCACCCAATCACATTAGATGAACTTAGAGTTATTTGTTTTTCATTAGGAAAATCGGCTGGAGTAGAAAATGTTAATGCTAGAGTTATTCAAGATTGCTTTCATGTCATTGGCCACATCTTGCTGGACCTTATTAATGAATCATTACAAACTGGACATGTGCCACAAATTTGGAAGGAATCCTTAGTGGTCCCTATTCAAAAAGTTGCTGGAACGATTAAAGCCGAAGAGTTTCGTCCCATCAACATGTTGCACACATTAGAGAAAATTTTAGAACTTGTTGTTAAAGGTCAGCTGTTGGAGTATTTAAATAGTAATAGTTTGTTGATACCAGAACAATCGGGATATCGGGAAGGTCATTCTTGTGAAACCGCGTTGAATTTGGTATTAGCGAAGTGGAAAAATAACTTGGAGTGTAAAGATACGATTGTTGCTGTTTTTTTGGATCTTAAACGCGCTTTTGAAACAATTTCTAGGCCCTTATTGTTAAGATCAATCAAGCGCTTTGGAATTACGAGTACTGCATATAAATGGTTTGAAAGCTATTTGTCTGACAGAACTCAACGGACTGTTTTTAATGATTCTGTTTCCAGTCCCGTGGGGAATAATCTTGGAGTGCCCCAGGGAAGTGTATTAGGGCCCCTGTTATTTATTATGTATATTAATGACTTGCGACGTGTTTTACGATTTTGCGACATTAATCTTTTTGCAGATGATACTGTGTTATTCATTGCAGCTAAGGATTTAGATGATGCCGTTTTACACTTGAATGAAGATTTGCGTTCTCTAAGTAGATGGTTGAAGTATAAGCAGTTAAAATTGAATACAAGTAAAACTAAATTTATGGTAATTTCGCGGAATCGAGTAAATGAGAACGTCTCTGTTGTAATTGATGATGAGACTATTGATCGCGTTCGGGAGATTAAATATCTTGGCGTGATTATTGATGACACACTTAAGTTCAACTCTCACATTGACAATGTCATCAAGAAAATTGCCAAGAAGTATGGAATTCTATGTCGACTGAAAAACGATTTAACTATTGCCAGTAAAATACAGCTATACAAATCAATCATCTCTCCTCATCTTGACTTTTGCCCTTCCATTTTATTTCTGGCCAATGCAACACAAATATCGAGATTACAGCGCTTGCAGAATAAAATAATGCGTTTGATTTTGAGATGTAATAGATTCACTTCCTCAACTTTGATGCTAGACGCCTTACAATGGTTGTCGGTGAAGCAAAGAATTGTATATTTGACTATGGTGTTCATTTTTAAAGTAGTTAACGGTTTGCTGCCTCGATATTTGTGTGATCGAATTGAAAGAGGAAGTGACTTTCATAGATATAATACTAGAAACGCGGTTGAAATAAGAACACCACATTTCTTGACTTGTGCTTCACAAAATTCATTATATTATAAAGGAATAAATGTTTTCAATTCGATGCCTAGACATATCAAACGTTTAGCAACACTTACAGAATTTAAAAGACACTGCATTTCACACGTTAAAACTGTCTTTTGAACAGTTATCCCGTGATTTTTTTATGAATTGACAAATTATGTATCTTGACGAAGTTATCTCTAACGGATTATTTTATATGGATAGCTGTCATAACGACTTTTTAATAATTATTGTAGCACTGCAAAAACTATTTCTGTTCGCCACGAGGGTGATGATGGATTTTTAATATTTGATTTTATAGTAGATTAATTAAAACAAAAAGTAGTCTACAAAGGTTTGAGCCTCGCGCGCGTATTACGGATATAGAGGACTGAATTTAACATTTGATAAAAAAAAATGCAATTTTGAAGCTTATTTGAAAGATACCTTGAGTTAGTAGTAAGTTTTCTGGCAAATGTTAGGGGTTCGTGAGCATTCCTGACATTGCTGAAAATTATGATAGCATCAGATTGCGGGGTTACTAGTGTAATAGGATGCTTTGTTGATTGTTCATTAACTCTTGATTGCTTGTAATACTTATGAATATTTTAGGTGGACAAAAAGGCGAACTAAGAGGTGGACGCCTGAGCTTTTCCACATTTATATCGCTGTGAAGCAACTGTAAACTTTAGAAGGAATCTATATCTGTAACTGAAACCAGTTCGATTTTGTTTGCCAACCTGGTTAAAATGTCATATTCAATTATCTTAAAGATAAATCGTCCAGCTCAAACCTTTGTAGGGGTAAGAGGTGGGACCATCATCATCATCATATCAGACATCATGGCTGCCATTGTTGGAATCGTCATAGAATCACCTTAAGAGATGCTTCTTTCGATTGTAATAAGTGAGTGAGCGATTGGTAGAGAGAACCATTTGTTTTAACTAGCTTTACATACAACTTTGAATGGTAAATTGGCATTGTATTATTGATGAAATATGCTTTGTTTAGAAGATAATCATGAATGTATCTGACTAAATCTGGCAAATTCATCCAACTGATTCTATCACTGAGCCAAAAACGGCTCACTAGCTGTTCACTTTTTACGTATTTATTCTACTTTGCACTCGGCAAAGAACGTTCTTCACATTCTCTATGTTTATCGTCTGTTTCGTTATATACATATTGCCATTAGCGCCAAATCTGCGTGCAGCGTAGCTTGTTTGAAAGAATCTACATTCGTTCGGTAATCATTTAGCAACCGTGGATGGCTTGCTTGTTTCAGTGCTCGCGTGGTTTTTTTATCTAGTTCGTTTATTTGTAAGGCTTAATCGCGTTAGCTTTACGGAGCCGATAATTCATTGTTCTTTGTTTGTAACAAAATTCACTTAATTCTATGTCTAGTAGAAGTTGGGCCGGATACTCGCGGCTTAAAGGGCGAACACGAAATTATTGCGACACATTCAACAGGGCATAACTTTTTTACCATTGGGTAAAAATCAACCAAATTTTGCACACTTTCTCATTGATGTATTCTCAATCGAAGTCGTGTTTTTCGATTCAACGAAAATGGATGTGAACCAACGCGAGTTGAGAGAACAAATTCTTTCCAAACACCTGGAATTTCCTGACCTGTCGCGGCAGTTGGGAAAAATGTTAAACATTCACCATTCAACCGTCTCCAGAGTGTTGAAGCGGTTCCAGGAGCGGTTGACGTTGGACCACGGCAAAGGAGCTGGAAGAAAACCGGGACCGGAGAACAAAAAGACGGAGGGAAAGGTGAAGCGGATGATTAAAGCAAATCCCAACGTCTCAAGCCGTGATTTGGCTAAAAAGATCGGCATGTCGCAGAGCTACGTCCAGAATGCAAAGAAGAGAGCTGGACTACATACATACAAGGTACAGAACTTCCCAAACCGCGCTGAGTGGCAACAATCGACGGCTAAAACTCGGGCACGGAAGCGCTACGAGAAGATGCTGACAAAATATGGCTGCTGTGTGATGGACGACGAAACGTATATAAAAGCCGATTTTAAGCAAATTCCGGGGTTAGAGTTTTTCACCGGCAAGAGCAAGTTCGATGTGGACGACAAATTTAAGAAGAAGAAAATGTCGAAGTTCGCCTCCAAATATCTCATTTGGCAGGCCATCTGCTCTTGCGGACTGAGGAGTGAGCCTTTCGTGACAAAGGGCACAGTAAATGGCGAGATCTACAAATCTGAGTGCCTCGAGAAGCGTCTTTTGCCGTTCTTGCAGCAGTACGACGAAGCTCCGCTATTTTGGCCAGATTTGGCATCATGTCACTATTCTAAAAGTGTCCTGGAGTGGTATGAGGCCAATTCTGTCCATTTTGTTCCAAAGGACATGAATCCGCCAAACTGTCCGGAGCTGCGCCCGGTGGAGCAGTACTGGGCAATAATGAAGCGGGAACTTCGGAAGAGCAAGAAGACAGTCAAAGACGAGAAGGACATGTTAAGAAAATGGAAAAAAAAACTGAGAAACTGGTACCAGATGACACTGTAAAGACTTTGATGGAGGGCATCAAGCGAAAATGCGTTCAATTTTACACTCAAGGCTCCATCGATTAACTTTTCTTTTGATTTTTGAAGTAAATATAGGTATAAAACTACCCTAAAATTTTGGTTTGATTCTAAACATTATAAGAAAATTGGCATGACATTTTCGGTTTCGCAATAATTTCGTGTTCGCCCTTTACTCGAGGTTAGAGGGGTACATTGTCGAAGAATAGGAAAAGGGGAGGAGCTTAGGAGTAGGGTATCGTTGCCTCATCAGAGCGTTGTCGCCATGCTCGCGTGGTTGTATGCATTTTAGCGTGCCTATTGGAAACAAGGGCAAGTCAATTTATGATTACCAGTAAATCGACAACTTTACCTTAGGAACTAATATTATATTTTTATGTTGTTCCTCAAACTAAAAGGAAGCACTTGCTTTGGTGGACTGAACGATAAATATGTATTTCTGAGATTAATTGGTTCCATTATGCGTCAGTGCAGTGAGATGGTATTGAATGAAAAGAACATCCATTTTTACGAGAAGGTTCCAACATTTTCGATGATATTTAATTTTGAGTAATTCTATGCCAATTTAGCAACCGATTTAGCTCGTTCCTCTCTGATATGGATGAAACTTTTCATATGGCTCCAGTTTGGGAGATATTGCATGAATGTAGGAGATTGGACAGCCGACCCTTGGTTTTTAGGCTTTGTAAGAAAAATATAAATCAATCGTCAATTTGTTAAATTTCTTCTAAATTCTAAATTATAATTGCAAAGAACGTGAACGTTCGAATGTTTTCAATTGTTTTGGATGCAGAAACGTAAGCAAACGAAAAACATTATAAAAGAAGTGCTAGGGTTGAGCAAATTCAAAGTCTCTAGGATCTTTGAATATGTTATATCAGTACGTAAATGTTAAAGATTGAATATTAATCTAGATGTTATTAATATCCAAAATGCTTACATTGATTGATTTCCTTTATTAAGGAGATTTTCAGCCGCAGAAATGCTTATATTGGGCATCTTTTAACGTGCACAAAATCCCGTTTTGGAGATATTTTGGAAATATAAGAGAAATGGATGTAATGTTGGCCTAAATGCCCTAATTTGGGCCCATACATAAATTCAGCAATCGACTAAATTTTCAATAGCAACCAAAAATATCCATTATTACCGTCCCAATGACGTGTTCATCTCGATAAAATTGATAAATAGCAGATTTTTAGCGATGGGCCCAATCTTAGATCCATAGGCCAACATTAGAGCCATTTCCTCTATGTCTGTTTTCTAAGTTCGGCATTGCCTTCCGTCAAAAATACTAGATTTTTTAGTGTGATAATCAATTTTAAAATACCTTATGAGATTCTGAGCAGGGTGTACTTGCCAAGAATACATCGATTTTTCTTAAATAAAAAAAAATAGGAATAATATATTTAAACCCTTGTTTAGCATCATGCAAACTAACTTATTATGTTGATTCTTTTTTATTCAGTTAAGGTCATCTTTGTATTTGAAAAACGATTATCAATTTACTTCCAACGGACCAATATTAAATATTAAATAAAATTGTTCTTAACATTACATATTTCACTACAGACACCAAAATTCATCATAATTATATTTTAATTCAAATACTAAATTCTACTTTCCAATGTGACACAATTTTTCTAATGTGAAATAATTGTCCATTAAACAAAGGTGTTGTTTTTAAACTCTTTTAAAGACCCATAGATTAAACTTTGTCTGTTTAAAAATAAAACAGATTTAATAATAAAATTGAAAAATTGTCGGATCATCTTTTAATATGACTGGATTACATAACGGTGATCATAAGTATTTTGTGATCAATAACCTTAAACATTCACTTCCAAAGACGTATCTTTAAAGATCAACTGCCACATCGAAGTTATACTAAGCGAATAAATGTAAACACAAATTTTAAATAACTTCATTAATTAAAATTCAATATTCAATGAATTTACATTATAACTACCACGCATCAGTCAGTAGCATCACGGATGTTTGCTTGGTCGTCACAACCGTTTTGCCAGTTCATTCAAGTTCATATATTCATAGTTCACTCATTCACTGGCAGAGAAATTTCCATTCCACACAACAAGATCATTACATTTTCCTAGAACAGGTCGCGTCATTTCTTCGCTGTCGTTTGTTGTAACACTCAATTACCTCTTCTTAGAACCCCTCCCTTTCATCCTAGAGCTCAGTTACTGACTGCCTTCAACGTAGTAATAAAAAATTATGACCTAATCAGACTCCCTTGATGACCGAGAGGTTATTTTCCCATGCTTCACTTCACAACAAATCGCTGTTCACATTTCACATGTGTCACGCTTTGAAATGAGAGCAACATAAAACATATATTAGTTTTTTTTTTTGTTTGCGAACCAAACTTGTGCTCCTTTCCCAACAATCTAGGTAAGTATGTGGATCGATTGGGTGATTTGTTGAATAATCCATGGCTCTCGTTGTGTTGCATAATAATTGTCGCTTTGGGGCAAATTGGACACTTCTCCTGACCGGTGGTGCTGGTTGTAGTCTTCGCAAATATATATATGTATATGCATTTAAACATGCGATGGTCGTAGCGTGTGCGAGCGCGTGCATTCCCATGTGTGAATGGAAAAAAAATAATCAACCGGTATCACTTAAGACCCAACAGAAAAAAATCACTTTCGTTTCGAGTCCTTTTTCAGGCCCGAATGAAACAGTCCATTGTTATCACTTTTATGATCACTTGAAAGCTTGAATGGTCGCGGTTCACGAGTTTCGTTTAACTTTTTTTTTGCCATCACAAATCCTTTCGCGTCCTTCCCACACCCACCCACGAGGATGGTGGTCCGAATTCCTTACCTTGTTTTCACTTCTATTGATACGGTAGCACTAAGAGCTGAACCACAAATAATTCAACTTTTCCTCGGAGCTCCGGAGGCGCTCTTTTCCTTATCTAGATAGACAGACACTCGAATGAAAACAAAAGTGAACTCATCAGGGTGTTGGGATTTTATAGCGAAGTGGCGAGCTTTGCATACACAGGCCGGGCAATACATTCAAAGCTCGATCGGTGCGGGTGCTCGCGAGACAGAGACGGACGACGACGGGCAGGTCCTATCCTTCTACATGAGAGGCTGTATGCTGAAGGTACGTTCCGCGCAGAGAGATGGATGGACGGTTCTATACAGAGGCGTGCGCGAGCACATATACGTGATCACGATGACGACAACGGCGACGACGTTGACTAAGACCACTACGACACGGCTGGTACCTACTGTGGATAGTCATATGCGAGAATCAACGAGCTTTGGCACTTTGTTTGGATTGCCTAGCTGTAGAAGATTGCCTACTACAGTGGGCGCCATTAGCGGGAAACCATTCACTAACACGGCCAGAAAGCTGAGGAAACTAGTGATAACATTGGAGACGATCAAGTTGTCATGCTTTGAACTTTCTGTTAAGTTTTAGAACTTTTAGTTTTTCCAATGAATAGTTCTAAATACTGCTAAAGGTTTGTCATTATTCTTAAGGTACTGTAAATATTGGAGGGCAGTTGAATTGTAGGATTTACAAAATCTTTCGAAATTTGGACCAGTTATAAACTATGTAACTTGGAGGAATCAAAAATAGTCAGAGAATCAAAAAAGTCTTTATCATGACAAAATGACATACAACAACTAAGATACAATTGTTTGAAAGCTTGTCTGCAACAAACGCGATTGATGACATAGCTTGCTCGGAACGGTGGAATGACATAACAAATTGATTTACAAGTAACAATTGAAAACAGTTTTATCTTTTTCCTCTCCCCGTTTCGATTTATCTATGTTGCAGAGAGAGCTTGTCATGAAAATCGTCACAATCGGTTTGCCTATATTTAGCTTTTTTATAATAAGAGGTTGAAACAACTCGCAACAACTTGAGATCTCCTTTTTGGCGTTCAACCTAGTTCGTATTGGTCGTTTTGGTGTTCATTCAACCATAACACAACCGAATGCGATGTGGTTGAAACAGCTCACACTATTTAGTGCGAGTTAGTTTTATCAGGTTGAACATGGTAGAGATTTTGATATAAGGCCACGTGAATTTTAGAGAAGAACAAGAAGACACGAATCTACATCTCTTTGGTATTGTTATAGTCATTTCACCTCAAAAATAAAGAAAATTGAAAATCAGATTAAATGGGTGTTCATTGAGACAAACAAGTCGAACAAGTCGAGGTAGGTTTGATAGTTATTTTTGACAGAAAAACCCGAGCAAGTACGGGCAAGTTCGAGTTAGTGTGACCTGTGAAATTATACAGACCTATTGTTGCTTGCTCTCAGTGTTTTGACACCTTGAGGCTAGTGATGTTTTTGAAGTTATTTACTCTAGATATTGATCATGCGTCTCCATAAAATGCTTCAGAATTCTGTAGGACATGATACATTGCATTTGGGCATCGCTGATCTATGGAAACAAACAATATTTTATGTGAATTAGGTATATAGGGGAATTTACGTATTCTCGGCAACCTAAGCAGCGACCTTCTTTCTATAGCCTTTTTCTCTATGGAACGCACACATATGCAGTATTGGTTTGTTTACAATCTTTTGCTGCCAGCTGCTCTAACAATTTCAGTCGAAAGAATTGTCAAAAACTGTTTTGAAACGCTTTTACAAAGCTCCAATCTTCTCTAGTGAGAGCGAGTATTGTCGGCAACCAGTTTTTCTTCGGCAACCGTTCCATTTGAACTGCATGTAAATCTGCTGTTCTATTATCGGCAACTCGAAATCAGCTACAATTTGTAGAGCGTGTGTTTCATTTCAAGAAAACCCTGCTAGATTGCTTTTTCTCAGTGATAAAAATATAGTCAAATTGAAGCTGAAAGCATAAAGAATCGTTTGCATGCATTCAGCGAAGTGTTTTCGTAAGAAAATCCAGTGAAAATAGTGTTTCAATTTGGGTTGCCGAAAATAGTCTGTCATGCCGAAGCCGTCATTTCCCCTAATTTGGTTCCAAATTTGCAATACAAATTTCCCATAGTTTAGTTTTGTTAAAAAAAATTAAACAACCACGAACATTTTCTCATATGGATCAGCGCATGAGTATTAAGCTCCAAGATCGCGAGAAATTCCACTCTTCTTAAATTAATTTCAAGCTTAATGTCTCGTTGTCTACTGTCAGCTTCAATCCGTCCAAATAAATGGAACCTTCTCCAGTCAGCGTTCTTGGCAGATCCAGACTTCTACCAATCCAGACAGGTAGACGTGATAATCATGGCAGAACACTATTTTGATCTTTTGGACTGCTGAAGGCAACGGATAAAGGACCTACATTGCAGATGGGATGGATGGTGTCTGGTCGTTACATGATCAGCTAACCAGATTTTTGTAAATCGAAACCTGCCGAACTACCAGCACACACTCCGTAGAAGAATCAGCTGTTGAGGAGCCATTTGCGAAGACAATGGGAACATTCATAGTCACTCTACCGAAAAAGGGTTTCCTCATTAAGAGTCTCGTTGAATGTTGCACTAATGGTGTGACCTATCGCACAGGCATGAATTGGTCAACATACATCTGCGCTTTCGACTCCATCGCTATTTGCATGTACAGATAATAATATTTTGTAATTTTAAACAACAAGCTGGAGCATATTTTTCGATAATAAATCACACGTTTAACGAGTACATTATTTAAAACTGAAATGTTCAAATTCATATCAAATTTTATCGTAAATCGTTGAAAATTAAATTTATTTCAGTTGAAATTTTTACTGTTATGAAAATCACAGATTCACACTTGGAAATAACTACTTTTACACGATACTTAATTCATATTGGATGTAAATCATAAAACGTAAGCAAACATCCCATGTGAATTAAGTGTTGTCAAACCGAAACATAAGGAACTCGATGAAGAAGTCCGTTTGATTGAATTTATTTTCACATTTTTTTCAACTGATTCTTCTGTCAAAAGAGCCGCTTAGTGTGTCGGTCTCAGGGTACCGTAATTAACATGACTTTTTCGTAGTGTGCTTGTAAACTTTTTGCCAATGTAAAAGCAGGTAAATTAACAGGAATAAAGTGTAATTCTTCATTATTTAACATGGAAGTTTACATGATGCACACACTTAGAAATACCTAATCTTACACGTGACGGAATCCATTTTTGACATAAAGAATGAGACGTAAACAAACATGTCATGTAAAATTAAGTGCTCCGAGACTGAAAAGTTTGGGAGTACGTTTGATTGAGCTGAATTTCGCTTCTATTATGACTCAATTTTATGTCAAAATTCACGCTCGTATATGTCAGTCTAAGAGCACCTAAATTTACATTATTTTTTCTAAGTGTGCACATGATCATGAAAGTTTATATGACTTGCACGTAAACTTACATGGAATGCTTGTTAATTTACATGTTCGCAAGCAGTTACCAGAAGCTGTAAAATTACATGTACAATTTCATTACATGCTCCATTTTGTATCGTTGATAACAGTTTACGTCACATGTAATTTTCATTATTTTTTTAGTGTTAACAGAAAATGGAAAGCAATCACACACACTTAGAAATTCATAATTTTACACGTGACAGAATTCATCTTTGACATGAAGGATGAGACGTAAACAAACATATCAATGAAAATTAAGTGCTCCGAGACTGAAAAGTTTAAAAGTACGTATGATTGATCAGAATTTCGCGTCTATTATGACTCAATTTTCTGTCAAAATTGACGCTCGTATATGTCAGTATCAGCACACCTTAACTTAAAGGGTGTCCACGATGAAATTGCCACACTATGAAATTGCTCTAACTTTTTAACCGTTGGGTAGAATTTAATGAAAATTTGGGTGGATTTAGTTCATAGTGCATTATTTACATCCTGCAAGTTTTAAAGTCCTGTGATCAAAACTCGCGGAAATGGAGTCGAAAGAACAGCTCGTGCGTGATAAAATCTTGCGCATTCATCACGAGAACAAGGATCTCTCGCATCGTTCCATCGCTAAAACGTTGGGAATCGCGAATTCCACGGTGTAGCGAGTGATTAAGCGGTTCGAGGAACGGTTGACCACCGATCGGAAGCCCAGAAGTGAAGGAAAAAGTATTCCGTACAACACCAAAAATCACAACCGCGTAGTTGGGGCCTTCAACCGAAATCCGAACGCCTCCGTTAGGGATGTGGCTAAGAAGCTGCACCTAAGCCGAAGTTTTGTCCAGAAGGCCAAAACTAAGGCTGGGCTTCGAACGTTCAAGGTACAAAAGGCCCCTAATCGCGACGAGAAGCAGAACAAGTCCGCCAAAACCCATGCCAGGAAGTTGTACGCTGACGAAAGTTGAATGCTGCATCATGGACGACGAAACATATGTGAAGGCCGACTTCAAACAGATCCCCGGCAACCTGTTTTTCACGGCCAAGGATAAGTTCAGCGTTCCGGAGCATGTCCGCACTCAGAAGATGTCCAAATTTGCGAAGAAATTCCTGGTTTGGCAAGCCATCTGCACGTGCGGGAAGCGGAGTGCACCTTTCGTGACCCAGGACACGATGAACGGACAGGTGTACATAAAAGAGTGCCTCCAGAAGCGGCTGCTTCCTCTCCTGAAGGCCCACAACGTCCCAACAATCTCCTGGCCGGATTTGGCCTCATGCCACTACTCCAAGGACGTGCTGAAGTGGTATGCGGACAATAAGGTCAATTTCGTGCCGAAAATGTTCAACCCTCCCAACACTCCGGAGCTCCGCCCCATCGAGAAGTACTGGGCGATTATGAAGCAGCACCTTCTTAAACGACCTAAGGTAGTGAAGACAGTCGAGGAACTGAAGAAAGTATGGGTTTACATGCAAAAAACGGTTGATTCACAGGTTGTGCAGAATCTTATGGCCGGGGTTAAGGCCAAGGTGCGGGCATTTGCGTATGGACTGTAAATAAAATACGAGTAAAATGGTAAAATGAAGTTTAATAGTTATTTCTCAATCCCTGAAAATTTGATGGCAATCGGATGAAAACTCGAATTTTGCGAATCAATTTTGTGTGTGGCAATTTCATCGTGGACACCCTTTACACCAATTTTACAAATAATAGGTATATTTCCCAGTCTATGTTGACAAATACAGCAATAAATCTTTCATTTTATATTGTGATTGTGATTGTGTAGTATATCGGGGTCAAGGGCCACGTCTCCGATGCTTTTAGGCACCGTACATGCTATACCAGTAGACTGGGGTGTGGCATCACAGCATCATTAGCAGCAGGTTAGATAGTTTCTGTGTAATCTACGAATGTTAAACAGGGCGAGCCACAATGACATCACCGGAAGGGTAATGTGTCGGCAAGACATCATCTCAACATTAGTGAATTCGCTGCCTCACTTATGGCAAGGAAGAGGGGTTTGTGTCGATTCATAGATAGCTGGAACTCAAGGTGGTTAATTCTAATTTGAGTAAAATATAGATAAAATTAGTAAGAAATTACCTATGATGCCTGACTTTATCGTGATATTGTTGATGGTGCTCTTGAGGACGCCACCCTCTATAGGTCTGACGATGAGTCCAAAGTAAATCCCAGCATGGCGTTTATCTCCTCATCAGGGAATGACGATGAGTCCGACGCGAATCTTAACATCGCGATCAGCTCCGCATCCGTGACTTCTTTGAACTCTGAACCCAATATTTGATGAAACACTTGACATTTTGGGTCCATGATGAAACGTTGAAATTTTCAAACTTCTTGTTTTTATTTTCTTTGACGGTCTTGTTCTTGATTATTATTGTTCGTTAAACACCCGTGTTTCGTATTTCTTCAAAATTAACTCTAAAATTATTTATAAAAATATCGCTTGTCGTCCAAGAACTTCGAAACAAGAGCAGAATTTTTGTGATGATATTTTCCAGAAATGTGCTGTCCCAGAACAATAAACAAAAATAATAAAAAAGATTTGAACACATAAAAAAAAAAGAAAAAAAGAAGAAAAGAGAAATGATTTTAACTGTATTGTGTGACTAGTTAAATGCAGCATTCTCCCAAAAATTTTGAATGCTGTCCTTAACCATTTATTATCAATTAATCAAAACCTTTAATTTAACACGAAATCCTATTAATCAATATTACATTCATCTGTGTTTTTTCATGGCAGTGATGAGTTCAATTAAAATTTGTTAACTTTCCAACGAATAAAAATGTGAACTTACATAATTGCGTAAATTTAAGCTTTTATCATTTGAAATCAAATTGATAAACTTGTTATTTTATGTTTTAAAAGCTTTTCCAGATCGGAGATGCAAATAACTTGATATTTTATCTGTGTTGTACGATCCGATCCATCCAGAGATGCAAGGTGTATTAAGAAAAAATGTTCATCGAGTTAGACAAAATGTCTTCACATCTTCACCACTTCAAATTTACGAGAGTTCAGGGAAGTTAAGAGAACATAATTTGATTTTAGGG